>NC_059380.1:875000-1097500 GCF_019703515.2 Myxocyprinus asiaticus | reverse complement strand
AATATATGTATATATGTGACCTTTTTATATCAGTAAAAACATTTATGAACATTTATTTTTCAGCATAAGTGTTTAGCATATATTACCATTTTCAGATTCGTAGCCTACTGTGTTAAGTACTTCACATTTTACTACACAACTAATGGGGTTTTTAAGTGAATGTTTGGTATTCTGTGTATAAATGTGGGTTTTGTGTCTCATTCGCAGCACTCAGGGTGAAGATTATATGCGAGCTGTGATGTATGTGTGTTGTCTGCAGTCCCACAAAAGTTTAGACGGATTTTGATAGTGAACGCATAACGTGGAGGAGAGGAGGCGGAGACACTTACTGTTACTATGAAGATGATACAATGGCAGTTGGATATGTTGCGACTGCTTCAGGTTTTTCAAGCATTTGTTTTGCCGCTGTCAAACATTAAGGAAAGTGATGGGATTCCCTCAGATTTACGTTTTTTGCGAAATATTTGCGGAAATTCTAAAAAATGCAAGCTACCGCAAATACTGCGGAGATTGGTTGAATTTGCAATAATTCTTGCAATCGGAAGATCGCAAAATCCTGGAGCAACTGATAATCACACTAGACTGCACAGTGCAATAATGTAGCGAACTACTTATGCCGAGATGAGTAACGTTAAATACACAGAAACTGAAAGGTCTTCACTCAGATTTCCACCAAAATAAAAGCTCAATATAAATTGATGCGTGAATTTATAAAATACCTCAGATGTTGTGCAGAAGTTTATTTACCTGTCTAAGGAAAATTCAGGAAAAAATAAATAAATAATTGGAAAACACTGAATTTGGTATTAAATAAAACAGAATTTGGGGAAAAAAAATAAAATGGATTTAAGAGCCATATTTACCACACTAATGGTTTGAGTTATTATTCAGATAATCCAAAACTATATATATATATATATATTACATTGAATTCATTCAATGATTCTGGCCAACACACTCTCACGGCGAAATCGTCAGGATTCGTACGACTTTTCTAAATTTGGCGTATGATATTGTGCGACTGCACTCGTTTGAATTCCAACAATTTTCACTACAGCCAATGACGTCCCTGGACATCGTTTCCGTCTAATACGCGACAAATACTTGCTTCTGTCACACACCACAGCTTCCTATCATGTTTACACACTCTATTGATTGGTTAAGTTTAGATAAGGGGTTTGGGTAAGGGCATAATATTAATAACTACAGGTGCATCTCAATAAATTAGAATGTCGTGGAAAAGTTAATTTATTTCAGTAATTCAACTTAAATTGTGAAACTCGTGTATTAAATAAATTCAGTGCACACAGACTGAAGTAGTTTAAGTCTTTGGTTCTTTTAATTGTGATGATTTTGGCTCACATTTAACAAAAACCCACCAATTCACTATCTCAAAAAATTAGAATATGGTGACATGCCAATCAGCTAATCAACTCAAAACACCTGCAAAGGTTTCCTGAGCCTTCAAAATGGTCTCTCAGTTTGGTTCACTAGGCTACACAATCATGGGGAAGACTGCTGATCTGACAGTTGTCCAGAAGACAATCATTGACACCCTTCACAAGGAGGGTAAGCCACAAACATTCATTGCCAAAGAAGCTGGCTGTTCACAGAGTGCTGTATCCAAGCATGTTAACAGAAAGTTGAGTGGAAGGAAAAAGTGTGGAAGAAAAAGATGCACAACCAACCAAGAGAACCGCAGCCTTATGAGGATTGTCAAGCAAAATCGATTCAAGAATTTGGGTGAACTTCACAAGGAATGGACTGAGGCTGGGGTCATGGCATCAAGAGCCACCACACACAGACGTGTCAAGGAATTTGGCTACAGTTGTCGTATTCCTCTTATTAAGCCACTCCTGAACCACAGACAACGTCAGAGGCATCTTACCTGGGCTAAGGAGAAGAAGAACTGGACTGCTGCCCAGTGGTCCAAAGTCCTCTTTTCAGATGAGAGCAAGTTTTGTATTTCATTTGGAAACCAAGGTCCTAGAGTCTGGAGGAAGGGTGGAGAAGCTCATAGCCCAAGTTGCTTGAAGTCCAGTGTTAAGTTTCCACAGTCTGTGATGATTTGGGGTGCAATGTCATCTGCTGGTGTTGGTCCATTGTGTTTTTTGAAAACCAAAGTCACTGCACCCGTTTACCAAGAAAATTTGGAGCACTTCATGCTTCCTTCTGCTGACCAGCTTTTTAAAGATGCTGATTTCATTTTCCAGCAGGATTTGGCACCTGCCCACACTGCCAAAAGCACCAAAAGTTGGTTAAATGACCATGGTGTTGGTGTGCTTGACTGGCCAGCAAACTCACCAGACCTGAACCCCATAGAGAATCTATGGGGTATTGTCAAGAGGAAAATGAGAAACAAGAGACCAAAAAATGCAGATGAGCTGAAGGCCACTGTCAAAGAAACCTGGGCTTCCATACCACCTCAGCAGTGCCACAAACTGATCACCTCCATGCCACGCCGAATTGAGGCAGTAATTAAAGCAAAAGGAGCCCCTACCAAGTATTGAGTACATATACAGTAAATGAACATACTTTCCAGAAGGCCAACAATTCACTAAAAATGTTTTTTTTATTGGTCTTATGATGTATTCTAATTTTTTGAGATAGTGAATTGGTGGGTTTTTGTTAAATGTGAGCCAAAATCATCACAATTAAAAGAACCAAAGACTTAAACTACTTCAGTCTGTGTGCACTGAATTTATTTAATACACGAGTTTCACAATTTGAGTTGAATTACTGAAATAAATGAACTTTTCCACGACATTCTAATTTATTGAGATGCACCTGTATGTCCTTAATGCCTCGTGCGCAGAACTCGCACTTACTTCTGCATTAGATATCCGGGAATTTGCACGTGATGAAGTCGTATGAGTTTATGCGAACAACATTGTGCGAGACCATACGAAATAACCAACTCGTAAATTATATACGACTTTTCATGAGATCAGGTTGTTCTGGCCCATTATAAGTGGTATTCATTTCAAAGAGGGAATTAAAAAATATATTAATACACACACACACACACACACACACACACATTAACACAACAATTCATTCTGTATGTTTGTTTTTTACAGATTACTGTGAAGAGCCACTGGTGGCATCACTACCTTCAGATTCCTTCCAGAACTCGTCAAAATCCTCTGATAGAAGGTCACCACACTTTGCTAAACTCAACAAAAGAGATGGTATGAACTCCTGTCTGTGTTTGTACCAAATCACATCCACTTTTGTTTATGTTTATGTGACTAGAGAATTAAGTAGAAGGGAAATCTGTCCTTGTCCGAAAAGTGTTGGCGTCAAGCATTTTTATGAATACCTAAAGTTGTGCGATTTGGGCTCATACATTCCCTGACTACAAAAAAAAGCATTAGTACACTTTACACTTTTATTTGAAAGGGAATCTATCAGTCTGCTGGTGTACATGAGCGATGCTTATTTGAAAAGCTCAGTCTGATGCAAGAAGATTTTAGAAGTCAATTCTCAATTGTGACATGGACAGATATGTCTAATAACAATGTGGAAAATAGATATAAGTTATGACTTATGTGCCCCACTTAAAATGTTAATATATACTCAAAAGAAGGTGAAGTAATTGAAAGCAGCTCATAAAACTTGATATAATGGTAGTCAAATGTCATTTGTCAAGAGATGTTTTTCCTCCCTTAGCGCTTGTTATCGATGAATATTCCAGTCCTCATTATTCGCTGATGCTCTTTTAATGTTGATGAAAATGCGTCCACAGCTTTTAACCAAGAGCTCTTATATCCAGGTCAAGTCTTTGAATGAACAGGTCTACACCTGCTGTTTACCTGCTTACCATTAATTAAAAACAGAAAAGCCAGTGAATACATGTGCCCTGAACAGCACCAACAGCACGGCAAACATTTTGAAACAAACACAGGAGGAGTAAAACGGCTGTTCTTTATTTGCTTAATGATCCTAAAACACCCAGACTAAGTATCGTGCCAGGCTGAGCTTTGGAAAAACATGGGGACTGTACACATTATGACTAAGCACTTTACTTCGGGGAGGTGGAGAGAGGTTTGATTAATGCAACCTTGCAATCAGCAGCTGATTACAGTCTGTAGAAGCACTTGAGAAAAGTCCCCAGCCAATTAAGCAGTTAAGCATACAGTAGACATGCCATAAATACCAGCTTATGCTCAGAGTGTTGTTATGTGCAAAGTAAGATGTTCAACCTCATGGTCCAAATAATTATGAAGCTGCGTGGCACTCTCAAATGATCAAAACACCAAAATGGTTGCAGATTTGAAACTTTTTTTGGGGGGGGGGATAATGCTGTCTTTGAGCGGTAATCAGTAGGTCTACGGTGTGGCTTGCCTCTTTTGCCCTCAAGGTATTTCTTTTTCTTGTCATGCCTCTTGCTTTGTCACAGCAGGAGGTTTCCTTTTACTGTGAGACACAGACGGGCAGCCTGTTCCCAGTCACTGCCAGCCTGATTCAAACGTGAACAGACACCAAATGTTGTTATCTTTGGATCTATTGATTTGATTCTCCAACTGTTGTTGTAATTGTAATTTGTTGTGATTTTTCCATTTTGATTTACTCATACTGAAAATGCATTTTCTTGTTGAAAATACAGGGCTCAACAATAAGGATTTTTTTCTTGCCCTGCTAAAATTCTGAACAAACTCTGCTTTTTCTATCTTCATTTTTTAGGCCCTGTGTGGGGCTCTCAATATGGCGCCATCCATAAATCGTTATATTTGACCCGTTTCCAATTGTTGAAAACCAAATGTGGTTCACATGGTATGAAGATCTGAAGAACAATGGTCTGATGAACAAATAATGCAGAAACTGACCCATGTGTACTTTTCATTAAATGTTAAGTTACTAAGTTTTTAATATGCAATAATTCTGCAGCTATAATAAGACTCTAAAGCAGCAATATTCATAAACACACTGCAGCAATCAGTGATTAAAAACATTACTGATTGGTTTATAATTTTTAATCCATTCTCACTGATGCATCACAAGGCATTTGCAATTTCGATAAAACCGTATCTACAGTATATGAGCCAGCTACAAAATGCTATTTTACTAAATACTAAAATTTATAGCCTGCTTATGTTAGATTTAAATGCGATACTGAACGTGTTCCTTTGAAAAGACTATTGAGTAAATGCACACCTACCAGATGAAGTTATTTCATAAATATATGAAGGAATCATATATAAAACACAACTCAAAATGCAAGCTTATTCAGTGAAACGTTGGCCAATAAATACGCTTTTATTTTGAGTTGTGCACACCACTGCATGAATACACTTGCAGCCGAGGGTGCTAATTTCAAACCCTGGGTGGCTACTAAATATATTTGCCAACTTCCCAGCTCCATGGTTTGTCAATTCCAGATTCCTCATTTCATATTGTCAGATAAGAAGCTGGATTCAGCCTCATGATTAACATCGTCCTATTGCCCAGCCCTACGTTTGCGTAGAATTTACAGTCCCGTGTCAATAAGGGGTGCACCCCCAGAACCCCCACCTCCCGCATCTTTGAACAGCTATGTTCAATATGTCACAGAAATCCAAATGTTTATGTCTGCTAGACATAAAAGCTCTAATGAGATTTGATTATTAGTCCTGACCTTTGCATTCTTTAAAGCGAGATTCTACTCAGATTATATGTCCTCAGATGCATGAACAGCATTGATAAAGCATTTATTATTTAAAAATCCTTTCTGACTTGCCTTGAAGCAACCCTGTCATACATGACCTTGAGGGTTTTCTTTTTCCAGTCCATCCTCTTTAAAAAGAGCTTTATTCATTAGGCATACATGGCTTAAAGTTACTTTGCTGTACTCACCACAGGAATTAATTTAGAAGCTTAAAACAAATCTTTGCATTTATTAACAAGTGGGCAAGTTCTCCAATGATTTACTGTTGTCTGAAAGCAAATGCCACCAAAGCTCTGACGCCAGCTGCAGAAATCAAAGATTGCACCTTTAATATACCACTTGGTCGATTTATAGATTGCTCTCTCTGCCAGCAAAGTACTTCCTACTAGTACATTTTGTCAAATTCTCTGTATTTATATTTTGTATGGTTTATGGAAAATCCACAGGGGGTGGATGTAATGTTTGGGGTGAGTTGTGTATCTGTGGACAAGCTTTTCCAAAACTTTAGAGAAGTTGTTGTGCATGTGAGCTGCTGGTGGGAAACTGACTGTCAGCAACTCTGCTGTGATTTTATCTTCACAGCATTCAGAAACAAGGTGAAAAAGAGAACCAGAAAGCCATCCGATGTGGAAAACAAAAGCTTAAAAACGGAGAAATATGCTGTGCAATTTCCGAATTTCCTTTATTTTATTTTTTATTATTTTTTTTACCACTGTAATATTAAATCACTCTGAGGTCTGGCTGCTGTCCTCTGGGGATGATGTAGGGATTTCTATCTCAAAACGAGAAAGGCTGAGCCACAAAACTGCCACTAAGCTTCAGCCCTGTCAGTATGATGAACAAGAGTATCGAGCTCATAAACTGCGTGGAGAATTACTCAGAGATCTGTTTTATTCCTCTGCACTTTTTAAAGCACTAACACATCATCTCTCTTTCTCTCTCCATTTGTCATATTAGGGGGTGGTGGATGGTCTCCAAATAGAGAAGACCACCAACCATGGCTGCAGTTGGACCTACGGGACAGGTTGAAGGTCACAGCCATTGCCACCAAGGGGTGCTGGGGCAGTTCTGACTGGGTGACCCGTTACCAGCTACAGTACAGTGATTCTGGACAAACCTGGAGACCATACAGACAAGAGAACGTGGTATGGGTGAGTCCAGAACCGGCTGTGAGCTACATATTATTAAGCATCATTTAAACAAAGACATGATTGAAGGAACCTTTTGCACATAACACTAAAAATGGTGAGTCATATATAAACTATTATTCGACTTAAAAATAAAACCGTAGCGCCCAAAGCAAACAGAGAAAACGAAATGGAGGAAAAGGACAGAACACCTCAGACACACACATAAACACTGCAGCAACAGACCCTCCAATAGCACCATAAAATGTGCAGTACCGATACTATGATACCATAGAGGATGCATTTAATGTTTTAATTGTATGTGATATACACAGCACATAACAGCTGAAAGCAGTTTAAGTGCACTCAGTACCAACCCAAGACTCAAGAGTTCAACTTTCAGCGAATCACTCTTGAGACTGAATGAGGTCATGTTTATGTTTGTTAGTCTAGAGTAATGTGAAATATTACAGCAGAGAATCCTTGAACATAAAAGGATGAAAAACAAAATTGGACTCTCAAAGCAAACAGTATTTAACGGAGGCTTTTCATCCAAAGCAACTTACAGTATACCAAGAGAACAAGTATTCTCTGTAGAGAAACATTGGGTTAAATTCAGCCTGATCTTATCAAAGTTTTGTTACAAAATTGATTATAAAATGACATGCCTTATAACATGTTTTGCTGCAGTTTCCCAGTGCAATGTCCAGCGGGGGGCGCAAAAAGCAAGTGTAATGGTGTCGTAATCAGACGAGGTTTTTAAGGTGAATATTATATGGAGGTTTGAATGAGTAAATCGTACCTCCCTAACCTAAAACTATAACCTAAACCTAACCAATAGTGTCCTAAGAGCAAATGAGAGATGAACAAAACAGACATCCTTCCCCTAAACCAACATCTACACCTAACTGATAGTGTCCAAAAACAAAGTGAGAAATGAAAAGCACATTTTGAAGCAACCACTTCATTTTGTGTCGCTTCTATGACACTCTCATCTCACGTGTCAGCTTGCGTGCTTGGCTGCGCTCAAATGTGTAGTCTATGTCTGATTCGCTGTCTTCCGAGTTCAAAGTCCAACACTCTATCAGGTAAACCACTGAGGAAGTTAACCAAATTTGAATGAGTGTGTAAATGTAGATGAGTCTGTAATGCAAATGTTAAAATATATAATTTTCCAAATGATACGTTAGATATGGGGTCGGGAACCTATGGCACGCGAGCCATAAGTGGCTCTTTGTTAAAAATCAAGTGGCTCGCCGGGTGTCTCACCATTCACCAACACATGATCGTTTAAAACTCTCTAGAGGTAATTTTCATGCAGAAGTCTGGGTGTGATTGCAAAGCTTGGAAGACATAGACACTGTTTTGTTTTCCTTTCTCCCGGATTTGTCATACAGCCTACTCCTGATGAACAAGGTTTGAAATTAACACCTGCCAAATGCAGATTTTTCATGCACAGTGGCGGGTAATTTTGCTGATGTACCAACCACTGTGGAGGGCGACCTGTAAGACTTCTCAGAGTGGTATACTGTATAACAAGAAATTAGACACAAAGACACATAAGAACAGACAAAAGTAAAGCCATCATTGCTCATGTCTGATTTGCTGTTTGTTCAGAGGGGTGCAGCGGGACACTGTCTCATGGAACACAAGAGTTATCACTCATTTTTCTCCATTTCATTCATCCGAAAAGTTTTTGCAAGAATAATGTCGTCTATGAGAATGCTGCAAATTATCTCCGATCATCTCAGAAGGTGCTGTGAGTTTCGCTTTATTTCCACAGAGCAGTTCGCTCTTACGCACTGTGAACACAAATCTGTTATATATAATATGCTGTATATATTTGTATTAAACAAACAGAGACGATAGCGATTAAATAATAAAATAATATGACACCTTGAACCTAAAATTGTGTTCTATTTTCTTTTTTTTAGGCAGCATAAACTGTATTACCAAAACGCAATACAAACACATTCGATAAGAACACACATTTAGCAGCATTATTTTGGGAACACATGGACATTTATTAGGCTTATTATGATTATTATTATTATTATTACATTTATAATTGTCTTTAGTTCCTAATCTGTAGGCTAATAGTAATTTTTCACCTATCAATTGTTGCATATTTGTGTTCTTTTTGTGTTTTTGAGTAGTCTATGGGCATAATAAACATTTTCTTTTATTGAAAAACGTAGTTTTTTTTTGTTTGTTTGTTTGAAAATAGTAAAATATTAGATTGTGCTATGGCTCTTTACAAAAAAAATGCATCAACCAAAAATTAAAAAATTGTCTCTCGACCCCTTAAAATTATCTGCTGTCACAATGCAAATAAGTATATGCACAATACTTGTATGCATTAGATAAGCCAGTAAGAACGGCATTCATTGCATTAGAAAATATATTTTTTACCAGTTTTTTTGGTCTTATTTTCTAAAAGTTTCTCGACCCCTGTGTTAGAGCAAAAGTGTGTTGATATCATAGCATTGCAGTGTGTGAGTAAACGTGTGAAAGTGTTTATAAAGTCACAAACAGCCATTGTACTTGTATGTGTGTGAAAGTGAATAAAACGCACAGTTCTTGTTGCACTTTGGAACAAATCACAAAGATGCATGTGTGATAATTTCATCTGCAATGTAGCATGAGACATTGTGATAAACAGCTGTCAGAGACCTGATTGACTTTTGATTGGAATATGTTGATAAATGAATCTCCCTGCCTGAGATCAATAAAACTCACTTCAGGTCACTTAAAACCTGTCAGTCCATGTGGCAAATACAAACGATGCAAATTAATCTTTAAGTTTGCCAGTGGTGTGCTACACAACTGAGCTTGGTTTTGAATCTTCTTGAATAGATTTTCAAGTGTCTCCTTTGTTCAACAGACAAGGTTTAGACAATACAAACATATTTAAATGGATTTAAAATGTACCCGAGACTTGCACAGAATTGCATTCTCTTATGCTAAGGAACTTTACCCTGCAAGAGTTTTTTGTTGTTGTTTTTATTGTTGTTGTTGTTGTTGTTGTGTGTGTGTGTGTGTGTGTGTGTGTGTGTGTGTGTGCGCGTGCGTTCCAAAAGTCGGAAATGTGAAAAGGGTCTGTTCAGTTCTGCTGTAGTTCTACTAGACATGTCAGACATTCTTGTTTATTCCTGGCTGCTTCATGGGTCTTGTACTTCCTGCTCAAATGGCAATTTAAAGCTGTGTAAAACCACCAGATGTTTCTAATGAACTGATGGGAGAAAGCTATTAATTATGACTGAAGTCTTAAGCGTCCATTTTCAGCCCTGGAATACACTGCTAAAGTGCTGGTGACAGTGACTTGTGTGTTAATTATCGTGAAAGACTTCTCACTAATTTCCTTCATTATTTCCGATTATTCATTAATTAGATTAGGTTATTTGTCCTTTGGGATGACTTAATAGTAATTTGTCTGGCAAGAAATTGGAAAGGAGCTCTGTGACACATGGTCTTATAGGGCTGTCAACTGGGCAGAGAAACAAAGTTTGAATCTTTACCCTTTTTTGGGGGATTTTTCACCTTTTTCTCCCAATTTGGAATGCCCAATTCCCAATGTGCTTTTAAGTCCTTGTGGTTGCGTAGTGATTCGCCTTAGTCCGGTTGGCGGAGGACGAATCCCAGTTGCCTCCACGTGTGAGATTGTCAACCCGCGCATCTTATCATGTGGCTTGTTGAACGCGTTGCCACGGAGACATAGCGCGTGTGGAGGCTTCACACCATCCACCGTGGCAACCACGCTCAACTCACCACACACCCCACCGAGAACGAACCACATTATAGCGACCACGAGGAGGTTACCCCATGTGACTCTACCCTCCCTAGCAACCAGGCCAATTTGGTTGCTTAGGAGACCTGGCTGGAGTCACTCAGCATGCCCTGGATTAGAACTCGTGAACTCCGGGGGTGGTAGCCAGCGTCTTTATCACTGAGCTACCCAGGCCCCCCTTGAATCTTTACCTTAAATATTTTTAAAATGCGAATAATGTATGAATCTTAAAGTCAGCTGATTTTTAAATTGACGTTGTTTCCTTAGTCCACAAGAGGGCGCATTAAATACAGAAACCATTCAGCATCATTATGTTATTGCATAGTACATTCCTATCCTGGCTGTTAAAAAATAGCATTTCATTTTCAACTATATGTGCATCAAATAAATAAATAAAAAGGTTTCAGTCGGTACATATTCTCAAATGTTAAGTCAAAAGTAAAATGAGGGGGAAAACACTTCAATAGACAGTTCACATGGTGTGACACTTGCACTGATTCCTACTAGTACAGTTGCATGTCGAGTAGTAATATTCACAGATAGCAGTGGTATTCGGCTGAACTCAGTGGTGAAGCGGCTCAGACTATGAGCACAGGTCAGGGGCTGTTGAATCACACGAAACACTACAGACTGGAACTGAACACGAGGATCTCGAGACACACATTTCCAAGTTGAACATCTTTCCTGACAAAGCATTTAAACAACTCATAATCTGAGAAATGCTTATAAGAGAGCAAGACGCAACGGCCAAAGACCTCCACCAACTGTAAGGGGCTGTTCACACCGAACGCTTTTGCAGCCATCCATTTGTTTTTCTATGTAAACGTGCGCTAGACGAACATCTTTGTTCCGCTTTGTTTTTGTTTATTCAGCGTCTCATGCAGGAGTGCGGTTTTTTTAGATGATGTGTCTAATTAAAAAGAACTTTAAAAGCATATTGAGACACCTGCTTTCTGTTAAACTGTATTTGTTGTGCTGAAGTCATCGTCAGTGCTTGGCACACATCCAAAATTCGAATACACAGTTTTAGTATTCGAATGGGCATTTTTTATTTAAATTTGACGAATGTTTGAAATTCAAATTTTTATTTGACAGTCCTAATGTCTTATATCGGTAATTTTCATGGTGAGTAGCGCTGGGTTATGATACAGATTTTCTGATTTGATTTAACTGAGATTTTGATTTGATATCGATTCACATCGGTATATTTCAGTTATAATGTCCATTAATAAATGATTTGTTGAATGCATGTTAAAAATCGGTACTGTCTCTTTAAGAAAACCAGCAGTCCTGTAAAGAGTGTATGTGAATGAGCGCATATTAACGAGAGAGGGCTTGAATGGCTTTACCTCATCTGTGCTATGTGTGATTAGAGTTGTTTTTGATCAACAACTGACTGTAAAGAACAGAAAGGATATTAAAATAGACATTATTGAATGACGAATTTATTTCGTGGATCTTGTCTTATATTACACAATCACTGCTGAGTGAATGCCAGTGATTTCCTCACATTGTCGTAGTTGTGCAGTAAAAGATTGATCTTGGGATTTAAGAATCTGAAGATTGCGGTGCATCAGAAAATCAATATTTTTACCCAGTCCTAATGGTGAATAATAGAGATAGTAGACCAGAATTCAGCATAGAAATACATAATCAATCCGTCCAGCCTTCATTCTAGGTGAAGGGGGAAACTGGGCTTCTCCTTGCTGTTGGGCACACTCTGGAAATTGGACCTTGAATTGTGTTTGTTTACCCATTCAGAAACCGTCTCACACAGGTGCCAGTCTGTGCCAAGGTGAGGTACCATGCCAGCTGGAGCAGATGCCAGTGAGTCAGACAGGCAGAATTGGATGCCATCTGTTTAACACCAGAATACACATACGTTCTTCCACTAAACCAAAACACACACAGCACATTAGATAAGGTCTTCTCATCTCTACTGCCCACCAGCTACTTGCCATTAATCATGTTAAACATGTGAGTCATTTAAAACCCAAATGCAACTTGCATCACACTTCTCTGTTGAGACATAATGGAGAAGTAATGCTAATGTTAATATAGCGATTATATGTCTGCATTTTAATAGATATACATCTGTATATGCTGAAACAGGAAGTATGATTGATTTGAAATACAAAAAAAAAACACTAATGGAGGAGAGGGAAGAGAACTACAATGCAATGATTCTGCAAAGAAAGAGTTTTTCAATAATTCTTTTTAGAAGCGCTGCTGAACTTTTCCATTTTCACCACCAGTTTTTTGAATCACAGAGTTTTAGTGGCACAGTCATCGCTCCCTCTTCCCCACCATCTGTGTGAGCTTTACAGGACCTGGAGTAGTGCTGAGGTTTTAGTTCTGCTGGCACAAAGCATTTTATTCTCACCACAGCATGAAAGTGGTGCCTGGGCAATTACATTTTAAATGAGCCACCATATCCTCCACATGCCATGCCCTGTCTTTCACCATCTCTACCACACTCCTTGCCATTTCCTTTCATATATATATATATATTGTATAAACAATATGTGTGTTAACATGATATTACTGTGATAAAATCACTTACTAACTGCATCTGTGTAAAGCTATATCCAATTTAACATCATATGTCATTCTGCTTCAGGTGATGTTTTCCTGTTTGAAGGATGTTTAGACATTTTTAGAAAATAAGACCAAAAAAACTGGTAAGAAATATATTTTCTAATGCAATGAATGCCGTTCTTACTGGCTTATCTAATGCATACAAGTTCAGTGCATATACTTATTTGCATTGTGACAGCAGATAATTTTAAATCTCATTTAAACACGATTTTCTAAGGTTGTCTGGGTTTTTGACAGTAATCAGTGTATGTACTGTAAATATGCTCATTGCAGCCAATAATGTAATAACTACCATTAATGTCATAACTGCCAATAATGTAATACATTTTATTACATTTTTTTATAATTTTTTTATTAACCCAGCCAATAATGTAATAGCCAGGCAATAATGTAAGAACTTATTACATTATGGGCAAAATGTTATTACGTTATTGGTTCAGAAATTTTATTACATTATTGACTTTTATTACATTAAGAATGGAAAATGTATTATGTTATTGGCAGTTATTACATTATTGGCTGATACAAATCTCTTTAACATTCTTAACAAGAACATATACACACAAAAAAAACATATTCTGATTTCTTGAAACCGATTCTTGCAATATTGGCTTAATCGCAATTGGTTTAAACGTGTTTCTATGACACATATAATAAGAATATTCTTGTGCATGTAAACGTGGTCAGAGTGCATGTTATTAATGACTGAATGAGGAAAACAGTGAACAAGGACATGCATATGTGTGTGCGCTTTCTTGCACACTGCCGTTAACCTTGCCACTGCTGTAGTGTCAGTGTAATGAGGCTTGACGTGGAGCAGCATGACAATACAGGAAAGCACACATCCTCTCTCTGTCTCTCTCTCCATTTCATTGTTCAGTATCTCGCCTGGGCCCGGCTGTCTTTAAGTGAGCTGAGCAAAGACATACACTCAACATGAGGCAACGACCGAGATATTACACTCCAGCTTTTCCCTGCTCTAATGGCCATGTTCAGGCAGGAGAGACTGAGGTGACTCCACTGTTTGATGGTCATATCCTGTGCACTGCGGCAGCCAGCAAAAGTAAACACTGCTCGCCTGGCGCACAGTATGTTTGGGCATGCGAGATAAATTGTTTCAGTCTGATGCAGAGGCAATACCTGATATGTTCCAGTCCAGTATTGTGGAACACAATTTACCGCAACATTGTCCCAGTGCATGCAAACCGGGTTTGGTTGTTTTTCCTGGCAAGGAGATACATACTTACATATGTTTGAAGCCTGATATGAACTGCTTCACATAGTACTGCAACTCTTTTAACGTGAGGATTTATACTGCTAAATGATTCAGTCAATGCTGCCCTACAGTTTTTGTCAGTAGTGGCAATATTTTCCAAATTCTGTTTTCTATTTAATGCTATTAGCGGTTAAATCTGATTTGTGTGGCATACCTTTTTAAGTAAATCCAGTTGGATGAACTGATACATTAGTGTATAACTAACAAAGGTTTTCTAGTTGTTCTATAAAATGATGATAAGTTTAATTCACTTGAAAAGTGTCATTTTTTTCTGTGTATAATGGGTGTCCCCATTAGGCTTCTTAACTAGTTTAACCAGTTTCACCAGAATGACAAAGTATGCCAGCAGCAAGACCAGAATAAACCAGCTTGGACCAGCATGGAAATTAATGCCGGTCTAAGCTGATCTTCTCAGCAGAGGTCACGTGCACACACTAGTTCAGGTTCACATAGAACAAGGGTCTTTAGCTCTGTGTCTTGGTAATGAGTTTTTAGCATGTGACAGGAAATGTCTCATTTTAAGTGTCCGTGTGTTACTAAGCAAATGAAAAAAAGATACTTTTTTTGTAGCTGTTGTTTTCAGAATACTGATCAGAGAGGATGTCCTACAAGGAAACCTGCTTTAGCTCTGTGTGGAAGTTCAGAAGGTCATGCTGAGTCTGCCCCATGTCACTGTCCCATGGGTTGAGGGGCCTCTCTGACCAATGACCTTTTTGTTTTAAATCATGCTGTTTTAGGCTCCTTGACCATTTTGTCATCCAAAGGCAGGCCTCCACTAGACTCCTTGGCACCTAGTTGAGCAGAATCTTTTAATTTATGACATTGAGCAGTTCCAGGATTAAAAGATAAGGTTTTCTGGATTCAAGTCATATTGTAAAGCAATTGTTCGTTCTTCTGCACCTAATATTCTACAGCTGCAACCTAACAAAAATGTGAAAAAAATGAAGGGGTCTGAATACTTTCTGAATGCACTGTACGTAGACTCGTGTGCTTTTGTTTTCCCTTTTTTGTCTTGCACCACAGGCATTATCTTTAACCAATGTAGCATCCCAGAAAACAGCTCCACCTGAAAGGATTATATAATTCTTAATGGTTTACATTATTTATTGTTTAGGTTAAATTTGCAGGCTAATTAAAAGATGGTGGAGAAAGGTAGAGTAGTGAGGCATCGGAGAAGCCACTTAGGCTTCTGTCCCGCTGAATGATTATATGTTGATTTATGACCAGCTAGTTTGGGGTTGTGCATTATTTAGAAATACATCAAATGAAAAGGACTTGTTCGTTCATTATAATAAGAGAAATGGTATGTGCTGGTATTATTTCCACAAGAGAATGTGTGAGGTGACTTTGAAGTCATTTTGTATGATATACAAAACTGTAATATTCTAACACAGAACCTGCAATTCTGAAAATGTCAAAAGGTAGAAAATGACTATAGAGATTTGGTACAATTTTCATTTATAATCTAATGATCTCTATAATTTAACACTCTTAAATTCTCATTTAAGATTTTATTTGGAGGTGATGTTATCAGTCATAAGACTTTAGATTCATGCTGAATTTGGGCAGTGGTGGCAGGGCAAGTTCTAGAGAAGTCCATTGAGTTATTGTTTTTATTAATTTAGTGCCTCCCATTGACTAGTTGTCTCTTGTTTAGTTTGGTCTTATTGCGACATCTGTGAAATTGATTGCCTCGGCCTCTCTCCATCATCGCACTGCTGATCTGTGTTAAGCTTAAACCACGAACACAAAATCAATATATTTCATTTCAGAACTCTCTCTGCTGAGACTCTTATCCCCCCATGTGTTTAGAATGGTAAAAGCATTTTAAACAACTTCTCCAGCTTTGACTAAAACAATTCCATTTTTGCCAAAATATGGCACATGCCCCCTCAGATTTTTGAGCCGGATTATTTGAACTTCCACAAATGTATTTGTACCTTCCATAATTAAATTAAATTAAAATAAAATTATTGCATGAAAAAAGAATGTCTCCAGCAGAAATCTTTAATCACATGTCTAAATTCTGTCAGTCCAAGTCCAATCGAGTCACATGTTCCTATATGCGGCGTCCCATGGCTGCTTTGGAGATCGCGCTCATGCACGAGGAATTTTGAGCACCAAGGGCCGTGTTATGGAAATAACAACTAATTAATTGCATCAACTTCAGTGCAATTAACGTTTGCCAACTATGTTTGATCTCTGTAGAACTGTCAATCAGTTTTTGTAGTCTAATATAGATTGTTTTTGGTTTTGTTAGAACGGTCACTGTTCATTTACTTTGGTGCTGAAATGCATGACAAGTTTTGCAGTGTCTTTAAACTCTTCATGTTTAAAGAAAGCAGTGGCTTATCTTATTTCAGAGTGAATCCTTTCCTTTCCAATCATTCTAAAAACTTTAGGATTTTACATGGTTCCTCAGTAGCCGCGGGTTCTGTATTTTCAATACGAGAACGGCTTCGGATGGCTGAACTGATCGAAGCAGCAGCGCTTGTGTTCACGAGACATCAGCCCGGTACCGCCGCTCCCAATACGCATATTAAGCAGCCTGCATACATTAATGCATTTGGCAGATGCTTATATCCAAAGCGACATAGAGTGCACTTATTACAGGGATAATCCCCCCGGAACAACAATACCCCTGGAGTCAGTTCCCTTAAGAACAGTCGATCGATTGCTATAAATAAATATATATATATATATATATATATATATATATACAGTGCATTGTGTGGTCATGTTTAAGACATTCAAGACCATATTTGGGTTTAAACTATGTTATGTAAGGGATAATGTACAACCCCCCGACAGGGTGATCAGGAACCGTTGTGAAGCAGAAGACTCTTGTACCACTCTTAAGTAGTTTATTTTGCCATAACAACCAGCTGACTGTACATTATCCTGTTTATTGCACAGCTACTAAACAATAAATAAAAATATGGACATAAAATATTGATTTGCGTTAAAATGATGTAATTTGAGAAGAAAGAAATCGCTAGAATACACCTCCGTTTCTCGTCGGAGTTCTGCTGGTGTTTATTTTGTGAAAATGACCGTCTGACTCCTCAATATTCAGCCAATTACAAGACTACTTTCCAAATAAATAAATAAATAAATGAACATGAAACATTGATTTGAAATGAAATTATTTTATTTTCTTACTTGTAGAGACCACACAGTGATCAGAGAAGCAGGCACCAACAATCATGCCACGGTCCAAATCACTGAGATTTCCCCATTCCGATGGTTGATGTGAACATTAATTGAAGGTCCTGACCCGTATCTGCATGATTTTATGCACTGCACTTCTGCCACACGATTGGCTGATTAAATAATCGCATGGATGATTGTTGGTGCCAGATGGGCTGGTTTGAGTATTTCTGGGATTTTCACACACAACAGTCTCTAGAATTTACTCCGAATGGTGCCAAAAACAAAAAACATCCAGTGAGCGGCAGTTCTGTGGATGGAAATGTCTTGTTGATGTGAGAGGTCAACAGAGAATGGCCAGACTGGTTCAAACTGACAAAGTCTACGATAACTCAGATAACCACTCTGTACAATTGTGGTGAGAAGAATATCATCTCTGAATGCTGTTCTGAGATGCAGATTGGCACCTTTTTGGCGGCACGAGGGGGACCTTCACAATATTAGACAGGTGCTTTTAATGTTGTGACTGATTGGTGTATACTCTATAGTTGAGTGCATAAATTTGCATTCCCCTTTTGCACTTTTGCACAGTACTGTATATATATATATTTATCTGTCTTTCTTTACTGTGACTAGATGGTCCAGACACAGAGACTACAAGAGTGCAAACTGAATGAAATCCCAGATGCAGTTTATTGTGCTACTCCAATCCCAATCAATAATAACCAGAAAAAGATTGGTATATAACACAGGACTTTTAATTATAAACAAGCCCGAAGTACACATGGGACAACTATTTTGAAATGTCTGCGCTCCCAGTTGTGAACTCACTGACGGTTGATTCGCTGAGAAAGTGACTCGAGTTCAAACTGCGAACCTGAGCTCCTGATTTCACACGAGTTCTTGTTAGGTGATTCATTATAAAGACCTGGTTCAAAAGAGTCATTGTTCACAAATCGGACATCATGGCTCACGCTGTGTTTGTTGTTGCATGCAGCCAGCGAGCTCATATCATCAACAGAAAGGGTGAAAAGCAGCGTGAGACACACTGGTGCTCTAAAGATGTATTCAGTAACTCACAAGATGATATCTGATGAAACCTCATAAGAAAGCACACATCCCGACTGTTGCCAATGGCAACTAGATTTTAAATTATTGTCGCAATCATTTATTTTTGCAGTGGCTGAACTAAAAAAAAACATGAATGAATTTAATTATTTATATTTTCAAATTGTCATCTTTATTTTTTATTAAATTTTTTGCTTATTATTAGGTGCCATATTTAAGGTTTAATTTAATCTTCAGCATCTTGAAAAGGTCAGCTTTGCAGAAGTTTTGTGCTAAGCACTGTCTGCCGGGTGATCGCAAGGCTTTTCATAATGTTTCATTTTTCATTGAGTGTTTTGATGTCTTTGCTCTGTAAAGCCATGTTCATCCCACATAATAAGATTTTGGAGTCCGAATCAGCGCATGTTTGAAATCAATGGCAATGACTGGAAGGAGCTTTAGTGTAAGCTGCTAACAGCGGCTAATGTGGCCAAGAATATTCATCACAATGCGACAGATTCTATTACGCCAATATAAAAAGGTCAATCAGATTAAAAACATGTTTATAGATATCTGTCTCTGTCTGGCTCTTAAGTTGTTTGGCTCTTAAGTTGTTTCTATACAGCCGGAGGAGGCCATGGCACAATATCGACTGTGTGGAGCTAAAGCTGCTGAAAGCTTAATCAGATCATCTGTTGTAAAGGCTCTTGCTGCAACATGTTTATCTCTTTCAGTCTCTTTTTATAAGAAAGATTTTAGGTCAGAGTATTCAAATGATACGATACACTATATGATAATATCTTAAGACTCAGGCCTCAATAACAGTTACTGTGTTTTCTGTCATACGTATCGAAAAACCAAAATAAACCCAGACGCTAGATGAGAATGTTAATAGAGTGTCTCGAAACAGGACTTTCTTTCATCCCCTTTCAGAAGAGGTTCGATAGCTCAAAGTTAATTGACCTCTGTATTGAACTTTCAAAGCAATGCAAAATGTCAACAGTACCTTTAAAATGCAAAATAATAGTAATGATTATAATTTAGAAATCGAAACTTGAAGCCTGCATATTGATTCTATATCGGGATGAAAGAGCGATGCTGTTTATGTCGTATTGATTTTTTTCCCCCACCTCTAGTTCAGAGCTTTTAAATGCCATCACATTGGCAAATAATAAAAGGAAACTGCTAGACAACATTTCAGCTCTAAACCCAAACCCCCACTAGAAGACAAATAGTGAACAATATTTCACAAATTATATGTTTAAATTAAGATCAAGTAAGAAACAAAATAAATAATTAGTGGATCCTTTATATTCATGCACAACAGTGCGTGCCCACTTTTCCAGCAGCACTGGTTTCAGAAGTATTCTTTAGAGGTAAACCGATAAAGGTTTTACTGATTTATCAGTGCCGATAGTTGCTTTTTGGAATTATTGGTTATTGTCAAAAATCTATGCCGATGGTTGCTGACAGTTTAACTATTTTATTATTACTCCTCATTTGTGTTATTTCTCATCAATAAACCTCATCTGGTGAACTATATATACTGTGTACATACAGTAAATATACATACATGCATATATTATACTGTATACATACAGGTATATGTTTATCAGAATCAAAATGAGCTTTATTGCCAATGTTCACACATACACAATTTTATTTGGTGATAGGAGAAACAAGTGCACACAGAACAGTACAGTGAGACAGAATATAAAATAAGGTAAGAGTATAAATAGACATACAAATAATAGGACATATAACATAGAATGGTGTATGTACATGTGCAAGTGGTAATGTATGTGCAAGGTAGGGGTATGTACAGTTGTTGAATTAAATATGTGAATTAACTTCTGTACATGAAGGATTTAGGTAACACTTTCTCTGAAGCCCATATTTATAATGCATTGTAAAGGCATTATAATGTATTAGTAATGACTCATAATACACCTTATAACATGTTATAACTTCTCATAAATTATTGTAACCATAATAATAATGCATTATAATACTTACCTATTCATAGTTATACCTTAGAGTATAATGCATTATAACACAAGCAAAATCCAATTTTATCTGCAGAAGTTGTAATGCATTATATATATAGTTGTGATATATGTAATAGGTATGCTTTAAGTGACAAAAGCAATGTCCTCTTATAAACATCAATAAGATATTTTTAAGTGGTTATAAGACATTACAAGTCATGCTGGAAGTTATAAACATTACACATGCACAAAATACAAAATAACACACATTCAATGTAAATTTTGAGATATTATGAAAAATACTTGTAAAGCTACAAGTTTAAAATATATCAGAAACTCGCTCTTGAAAAAAAAAGTGTGTGTGTTGATCACACATGTAGCCAATCTTCTTGGGTGTAAAACACACCAATTAACTTCCATTATATAAGTCTGACTTGTAATGTATTGTATGTTACAAGTTTACGTTATGGCTGTTTATAAGATATTGCTTTTGTAACTTTATTAAAGCAGGCAAAGACCACTTATAATATGATCATGTCATAAAGCCTTTTGACTGTTTACACTATACAGCACTTATACAATTAGCTATATTAACTTCTTCTGCATTAAAATTGGACGTTGCTTGTGTTATAATGCATTATATTCTAAAGTATAACTATGAATAAGGGAAGTCTTATGATGTAACTGTACTTATAATTATTTATGAGAAGTTATAACTTATTATAAGGTGTTTTATAAGACATTATGAATGCAGTATAATGCATGCATAATGCCTTTACAATGCATTATAAATATGGGCTTCATAAAAAGTGTTACCGATATGTATTTACATTATTGCACTATGGGGGAATCCTGAAGGCAGATTAATTGTTCATGTGGAAAATGGCCTGAGGGTAAAAACTGTTCTTGTGCCTGGATGTCCTGGCTCTCAGTGCTCTGTAGTGACGGCCAGAGGGCAGCAGTTCAAAGAGGGAGTGGGCAGGGTGTGTGGGGTCCAGAGTGATTCTACCTGTACGTTTCCTCACTCTGGAGATGTACAGGTATTGGAGGGTGGGCATGGGGTCACCAGTAATCCTCTCAGCAGTCCTGACTGTCCGTTGTAGTTTCCTTCTGTGTGATTTGGTGGCTGAACCAAACCAGACAGTTATAGATGTGCACAGGGCAGACTCAATGATGGCCGAGTTGAAATGTGCGAGCAGCTCCTGTGGCAGGCTGAACTTCCTCAGCTGGCAAAGGAAGTACAACCTTTGCTGAGCCTTCTTAACAATGGAGTCTATGTGGGTTTCTCACTTCAGGTCCTGAGAGATGGTAGAGCCCAGGAACCTGAATGACTCCAGTGATGTTCAGGATGTTTTTTTTTTTTTTTTTTTTTTTTCGTATGACATTAAACAATTTGTAAAAGAACACAGCCAGCATTACATGGAGGTTTGTCATAATTTAAAGTCCAAGTCAGTTAGATATTGCACTGCCTCAGGAGTTGCTTCATGTAGCGCCCAAAGACCACCAATAAAGCTTCTTCTTGGGCACTCATTTACTATGTGATCAGTTGTCTGGCAAGGTGCACCACAGTCACATGCTGGGGAATCTGCAGCATCCCACTTATACATGAGAGAGGCACACCTTCCTTGGGTGTTGCGAAACCAGTTCAACAAGACCCACTCACGCCGCCTCAGTTCACAGCCAGGTACTTTCATTACTGGGTCAGCAGCAAGGTTCCATTTGCTGGCAAGGAAGAGATCCACTGCTCTCTCAACCTCTCTTCCATACAGAATTCTGCTCCTCCTTGAACTGGGTCAAGTATCCAGACTGGTCTCCTTGAGCGGAGTCTAATATCTGGAAGATCTAAAATTATGTGATACAGGAGAGAGTTCCTGTATCGCCAGCAACCCTGGTATTCACGTATGGCTTCTGCTTCACACCTCAGTTTAGGTGGAGCAATATTGGCAAGTACTGGCAGCCAAGATAACGGCGTTGACTAGGTTACACCTGAGATCAAGTGCATAGCGCTGTTCAGCTAAACATCTACCTTGGTAGTGTGTACACTGTTTAGCCACACTGGTGCACAATACTCAGTAGCTGAATAGACAAGAGCTAGTGTTGCAGGGCATATAGTCTGAGCACTGTCTCCCCAGGTGGTACCCACTAGTTTCCTTACTAGGTTAACATGGCAGCTGACTTCTTGGCTGTCTTTTCAAGATGATGTTTATATGTTAGTGTCCGATCCAATATAATATAATATAACTTAATACAATCAAGTTCAGTATAAGTATTTAGGGTGATCTAAATGTTATATTTCTACATCACCAAATTTCACATGCATTTTTGCACGTGCATTTCATGTGCTCCAGTGGAAAGCACTTGCTACTGTTTTACTTGGATTTGGCTGTAATCTCCACTTTTGAAAGTACTGATTCAAGATGTACAAGTTCTCCTCCAGGGCCTTCTCACACTCAACTAGGGTCTTTGCCTGGTACACTAGTGCCAAATCATCAGCATATTGGAACTTTATTTGCCTTTGTGGGTGGAATGTCTGAAACATACAGATTAAACAGCACTGGTGCCAAGACAATTTCCTGTGGGAGGCCATTATTTAAGTTGCAACATCTGTTGCTCTTGTCACACATGAAGACTTCGTACAGGCAATTAAAGAGCATGGAGTTTAGTAAATTACATAATTTGGCACAAGGATTGGTCTCTGTGAGTTTTAGCATCAGTCCATCTCGCCAGACAGTGTCGTAAGCTGCTGTGAAGTCAAAAAATACTGTGCCAGTTTTCAGTTTACGGTGAAACCCAGCTTCAATGTGGGTGGGAAGTGCCATCACTTGCTCAGTGCAGCTGCGATGTTTTCGAAACCCTGCCTGGTTCACAGGTTGTTAATAAACTCCAGATATATTCCATCGAAGCCGGCAGCTTTCCCAAGCTTGACGTTCTGTAGTGCCTCTTTTAGATCCTCCAATGAAAAATTCCTAGAGAGGATAGGCTGGGCTACCAAAGACCTCTTCCTCTCACGCAGGGCCTTTTTTATTTTCTGAGCATGTTCTTTGGCCACCGTGATTTTAGGGACTCTTTGAAGGTGAGAGACCACACTATTTGGTGTTATTGCACGGAGAGATGATGTTGTTGTTGGATCAGTATCAGGTGATGTAGGTTTTGAGTCAGCACCAAGACTACAGAGCAGCTGCCAGGCTTTTAGGCTTGTGTGAGTGAAGTTTATGTTCGCCACTGTCTCCGTCCACCTTTTCCACCTCTGTTCCTTCATCATCTTCAACAAAAGCGTAGATACCTAGTTATCATGTGTGGCATTATATTCTCTGTACAGGTTGTCACAATGTTTGTCCCAGCCAGGAATATCCTCCTTTTGGAACCCACGTGGGATATGGTGCTTTGCAACTGCAGTCACTGCCTTTACAAATTGCTCATATGCTGTTACACTTGCTGGTATGAACTGGCTGACATAGTCAAGGTATTTAGCAAATGCCTCCCAATTGGCTTTTTGGAAATTCCACCATGGATTGGGCACTGATTTTATCAGTGGTATTTGGATGCCATAGCTAAGTAATACCGGGCGGTGTTGACTGTGCGGGAAAGCATTGATGATCTGTCGAGTGGATGTAGTAAAGGTTTCTCCTGAAGTCCACTATCATCTCCACTGTTTTGAACATGTTAAGCTCAAGGTTGTTGTGATTGCACCAGACAGCCAGCTGTTCAACCTCCCGTCTGTATGCAGACTCGTCACCTTCGCAGATTATGCAGATGACCGTGGTGTTGTCTGCAAACATCAGGAGCTTGATAGTGGGGTCCTTTGCAGTGCAGTCATTCATGTACAGGGAGAAGTGCAGAGGAGAGAGAACAAATCCCCGAGGAGCAGCAGTGCTAATAGTGAGGGTCCCGGATGTGATTTTCCCGTCTCACTAGCTGTCGCCTATCTGTCAGAAAGCTATTGATCCACCCACAGATTGTGATTGGCACGGAGAGCTGGGTCAGTTTGGTTGAGAGAAGATCAGGCATGATGGTATTGAAGGCTGAACTGAAGTCCACAAATAGGATCCTTGAATAAGTCCCAGGTCTGTCGAGGTGATGCAGGATATAGTGCAGTCCCATGTTGACAGCATCATTCACAGACCTGTTTGCTCGGTAAGCAAACTGAAGGGGGTCTAGCAGGGGTCCAGTGATGTCCTTCAGGTAGGCCAAAATCAGTCTCTCAAATGACTTCATGACCACAGACGTGAGAGCGACAGATCTGTAGTCATTAAGTCCTGTGATTTGGGGGTTTTTGGGGACTGGAATGATGGTGGAGATCTGTGTGAAGATGGGAGCCAGCTGGTCAGTGCAGACACATATATTTTAATGTTCTTGCAAAATATTAAACTATATAAAAATATAAGGGTAGTTTGAGACTGGGCTTGTTTGTCTGGCTTTGCTGGTCGCAATTCCCTGATTGGTCGAGCTTTTCTCTTCAGGATCACGGGTAGCATAGTTCTTCACCAGAAATTCAGCTGTTAAACATGCTTTTTTATTTTAAATAAAGTTGAAATAACGTGGACTGGTGGCTTCAAAAGATGCATATGCCATCGATTAACAACCTATGAGCTCACGATAGGTCTGTCTTTAAAGGTTGTTATCATTAAAAAATTAAATACATTCATCTATGGAAAAAAATGAATGACACTTTTACTCCCTGAACAAGACTGTGGCACTCTATAAAGAAAATAAATGTGATTGATGTGGGGGAAATCATTATTTGATTGCTTAATTCAAGGTTTAAGAATATAATTTGAGTTTGAATAAGTAATATTTACAGTGAGTTGCTTAGTCCTTTCTGCTTTGTTTGTCTTATTAATGAACATCTTTGGAAAGCGGTAGTATTTTTATCTTTCTCTCCCTTCTTGTTCTCTTCCTCTCTCTTTGTCTATGCAAACTAAACACATAAGAAGTATATTGTTCAGTTCAAGGATTAAACACCTTGGCCTTCATCCTTGGGTTGAGAGGGAGAATTACTTTTAAGTTTTCCTTTCATTGTCCACTGGGATGCTGGGGGAAGTTGGATTCCATTATTCCCTTCTTCCTTGAATAAAACATACAGGGAGCATTGTTGAATTATGGATTGTATTTTTGCTTTGCACTATTTTTCATGCTTGGTTCAACATGTAAAGTTGTGAGCACAGAGATAAGATGAGACTGTATAAGTCATGGCTGAAATATCTCAAGATCTGTCAGAATATTAGACATCCACATTAAAACCAATTTGTGTGCAGTAGATCAGGCTGCATGCTTCATCAAACTGATATATGCACTGTTGGTCTAACAGACACATCAAATGTTAAAGTGAGTTACGTGCATCCAGGACAAGCTGTGTTTTAAATATTCCAGACTCAATACAAGCTAAGCTCAATTGACAATATTTGTGGCATAATGTTGATTACCACAGTCAATGGGGCCAATCCGTAAACGTTAAAATACTCACTGTATCAAAAGAAGTGACAAGACATAAACAATATGTGTGTTAACATGATTTCTGTGTGATAAAATCACTTACTAACCTCATCTATGTAAAGTTATATCCATTTTTACAACATCAGTGCCATGATGACGTTATGCCGTGAATCCTAAACCGACTCTAAAATTAAAGAGCACCTATTATGGTTTTTCAAATATGACCTTTCATGTAGTGTGTTATATAGCTGTTTGTGAACGTAAAAAAGTCTGCAAAGTTTCAATCAAAGTGCACGAAATATGGAGTTATTGACACCCAAAAGAAAGAACCGATTCTGAACACCTGAAATGAGTCGTTAGTAATTCCAGACTTACTTCCTGTACTAACCTACGTAATTTGGTTACAAAAAACCCGCCTCTGGTCTGTTTACATGTACAGCCAGTGCAATAACTCACGTTATTGTCAAACTACATATAAACTTACCACAGAGAAACGTCCTGTTCTCGTCGTGCTTGCGATGGTGGTTCGGGTTGATCTTCCGATGTATCACTATCGGACTCGGGCTCAATTTGGTAAGGTAAAACAGACATTTTTTCAGACGGAGCTGAAACTCGGATATGGTAGTGGGCGCTTCCTTTCCGACACGCGCTGTAAGCGGTATCACAACAGACTGGGACATCTAACCAATCAGAGCAGAGCAGGCTCTCTGAAAGGAGGAGTTTAGAATGAATCTGTGGCAGTGGGGGCGTGGTCAAGCATCTCTCCAGAGAGAGAGAAAGTGGTAAGGGCGCTTACACCTGAGTTAAATTATGTCTAACACCTGTCTCTAATTTCAGTGAGCACGGGGAGAGTGGCATAAATAGAGCCACACAGCACTTAGACGGGAGAGAGAGCCTGGGCACCACAGACGAGAATGAAACAAGAGTGTTATTATTATAAATGATGAGAGTGTATTTTGTGTGTGATTGGAGATTAACTTAGTGGATAACGCAAAGACTGTAATTGTGCTGCAGACGCAGAAAATAAAATTCCTTACCTAAACAAGGAAAGCTGCTTCTCGCCTCCTCCTTTACAGAATCCTTTAGAACGGATCATTGAACGAGTCGTTTTTGACACTGGGAAAAAAAAAAAAGGTAATGCTGCAATTTAAATTATGTGCAAATTAATGTGTTTTTTGGACTTGGATGCATGTAAATCTATTGTATGAGACCTTTAAAACAAAATTAGGCATGTTTAAAAACAATAGTAGGTGCTCTTTAAATGAAAACAACTTTGCAGCTCAAATAATACACAAATATATATATATATTTTTTTAACTGAATAATTAATTGAAGTGCTTTTATTAAATCATAAGCTTTACATTTCTGCCTTTAAACCCTCCAAAAATTCCATTCTAAGTGCCTCACTGTAACCTCTATTTAAGTTGATATATATATATATATATATACTGTATATATAGATCCCAGAATATTCCTTTAAGGGGAAATCTGTTATGAAAGGCGAGATAATACATGGAGGATATTGTTCTTAGTACCTGTAATGATTCTTTAATTCTGTAATAAACTGTTGGGCTATATACTGTATATTATTTCATCATCCTTATTTACCCTTTCTTCTTTTGTTTACTTCTGTGATTTTTTAGTTGTTTTCTCACTAAATGAATTATTAATATCAAGTTCAACAGCCTCAAAGTCATCAGAACACAAAGAGATGAAAATCAATCACCTTGTACTAACTTCTAATTAGGCATTAAATATATATATATATATATTTGATTGGCACAGACTCCTTTAGTCTTTTCTGGAAGCATTATCACAGTGTTTTTATTTTGTTGATTAAAAGTAGCTATATTCCTTAAAAAAATAAAAAAAATAAATAAAAAAATAAAAAAAAAGGACAGTTCACATGATTTGTTTTCCATTCCGTTCCTCATCTTTTTTTGAGATCCTGTTCATTAACACCACACTTCAGTTGTGATGAAACCAGAGACTATTTAGCAGAGGTGGGTCACTTCTGTTAAAATGAATGGGAGAAATTTGAACACCCAATGGTCACCAATGGTCAACAGATGTATAAAGGAAGTCCCACCAATCACCTTTTAGATACAGACCTCACCTGTCAATCAACTCGAGAACATGCATGCGCATTAGCTATACAAGCCGGGAATTTTTTTTATTTTTTTATAATCTGAGGTAAAGAAGCATAATTTACGATACAAGTGTAATCAGATTTTACAGCTGATTTGAAATATGTTCTTTGATCGTAATCTTGACCAACTGTTTTAGAGATTTCGGTGTTCCCCCATTCAAGTAGATAGGAGCTGCACTGGAATACCACTTGTTTACATAGAAAAATAGCTCCCCATGAGCGTTCCAAAGATGGCCAAAGAGTGAACTGGCTTGCTAAAAAGACTTTGGATGAAACTCTATCACTAGTTATTCAGAATGAGTCAAAAGGGTTTAAAATTCACTCGGCAATGAACAAACATGCCAGTCACGCTGCCCTTCAGCAACCCCAAGCTCTCTCATTCCCACCATTTCATCACACCCTTGATCTTTCATTAACTTTAATGATGCAGGCAAGATGAAGGAAATGAGTCTATTGGTCTGGATGCTTTTGGCACACTAACAGTGAAAGACAAACAGACTGGCCACCATCTTACAAACACCTTTTGCCTGCATCTTCCCCTCTCAGGGAGTGATTTATTTCCAAAGAACCTTTAATAAACATGACAAAACAAAGAAGCCCAGCAGAGATGTATCAGCACACAGAACAGAGAAGGTCAGAACTCATCAGAAAATCATTTGGTCTAATTTCATCTTCACAGGGGAACAAAGAACTAAACTCAAATATAATATTTGCATCTTACAAAGCATTGAATACTAAATGTTGTCTGCAGGGCTTGTTTAGAGTGGCAGTTCTGCAAGATGATTTTGTTAAAGTGCCTATAATAAACACATTAAAATGTTTAGTCTCGGTATTGTTAGTAGTGTCTATATAAGCATGTCTGACTAGGATTGCTTTGTGTTTGTGTTTAAAGACATTTGCAGGAAACACTGATGCAGACACAGTGGTCCAACACAA
Source organism: Myxocyprinus asiaticus (assembly GCF_019703515.2). Classification (NCBI taxonomy): domain Eukaryota; kingdom Metazoa; phylum Chordata; class Actinopteri; order Cypriniformes; family Catostomidae; genus Myxocyprinus; species Myxocyprinus asiaticus. The sequence continues at coordinate 1,068,362 of NC_059380.1, read as the reverse complement.
ACTCCCTCACTCAATCAGGACTCGATATTTGCGCCTTCTCCCCCTCGAGGGAAGCCCCAGAGGAGGAATGGGTCTACGGTTAGAGGTCTATGGCTGCACATACAGTGAGTGATAACTCACACCATACACTGTCTTTAGCATTTATTTATTCAATTTGTTGCTGGCACCATGCATTCATACACACCCTTACGGAAAGACCAGCATTCAGCCTGAATTTCCATGCTGATCCATGCTGGTTAGTGCTGGTTTGCTGCTGGTCTAGCTGCCATGTTGTTCACCAGCAAAACAAAATGCATGTAAACCAGCAGGGTCTTTCTTATAAAGCTGGTTGAACAAGGAAGTGGTTAAGACAGTTTAAAGCCTTGAAGAGACAGCAGCACATCAACATCTAAAACACAACATATGCTGGTCACCAGCAGTTCTGGTCTTGTCAACAGGGTAAAAACACACCAAAACACAAGTTCATGGCTTTCAAGTCTTCAGAGTCTATCTCGACTGCAATTAAAGGAATCATTCACTTGAAAATTAATTTTGTGATTATTCACCCTCATGTTGCTACCTAATCCGTCACACATGAGAAAACTTTCCATGGCAAGAGTCCAGTGCATAACACCAGACTGTGCTTTTTTATTTTTATTTTGTTATGATGCAACCTTATGCTAAAATGCTTTAAATTATTTTATTTATTTTTTCACATCAATCTACACTCCATACCCCATAATGACAAAGCAAAAAACTGATTTTTTTTATTTTTTTATAACTGCACATTTATTAAAAAGAATAAACTGAAATAACACATTGACATAAGTGTTCAGACCCTTAACTCAGTTCTTAGTTGAAGCACTTTTGGCAGCGATTAGAGCCTTAAGTCTTTCTGGGTATGATGCAACCAGCTTTGCACACCTGGATTTGGGGATTTTCTGCCATTCTTCTCTGTGGATCCTCTCAAGCTCTGTCAGGTTGGATGGGGACCGTAGGTGGACAGCCATTTTCAGGTCTCTCCAGAGATGTTTGATTGGGTTCAGGTCCGGGCTCTGGATGGGCCACTCAAGGACATTCACAGAGTTGTCCCTAAGCCACACTTGCGTTGTCTTGGCTGTGTGCTTAGGGTCATTGTCCTGTTGGAAGGTGAACCTTCGGCCCAGTCTGAGGTCCTGAGCACTCTGGACCAGGTTTTCATTAAGGATATCTCTGTATTTTGCTGCGTTCAGCTTTCCTTCCACCCTGACCAGTCCCCCAGCCCCTGCCGCTGAAAAAAAAAAAAACCCACAGCATGATGCTACCATCACCATGCTTCACCGTTGGGATGGTATTGAGCAGGTGATGAGCGGTGCCTGCACTGAAAAAAATGATTAGCTGAATTTGTAAAAAAATTTTAAGGTAAGAGTTTGCACGAAATGTAATTATCTAATTATCTTGAATGCCTTTCAAATACACACAAAAATGACACAATAACATAACTTTAATGACTTTATTGTCATCAAATGTAGTGAACAACATGTCCAACAACAATCACCTTTGTCTGTAAAAAAATGTTCCAACATCTGTAGAAATGTTAAAACTCACATTTAAAAAGGCACATTTTATAGGCTTGAATACTTCCATTGTTACAATTGACCACATAAGTAACCAGCCACAGTTTCGTAATCAACAGTTAACAAAGTTCTGACATTGCACATTTGTAAAAACCAATAAAAGGATAACATTTCAAAAATAATAACAATTATAACTCTAATAATGTAATAAAAACTTTAATAAAAAAAACAGCAATTTATATGGTAATTATAAAAGTGCTTGAACTATAAACGTGCAATTCTTGAAAATAAAACAATGGAGTGCAATGTTCCAGGCTGTGACAATCTGTTTCTCCGGCAGGAATAGCAGGGCAAAAGTTAACTTCTGCTCTTTTTGGTTTCTTCACATTGTTGGCTGGAAAACATTCATCCCTGGGCTTGTTCTTCCGTGAATTAAGAGTGACTTCGGGACAACCAATGATGCGCATCTTTGTCCTGTAGTTTGACATTTTGTACTTGAGGCTGAATATCCACCCAATATACCCCTTCATCGACCATTTTTCTCTCAAACATGGAAACTTTTCAACGAGTGTCTTTGCAACCTCATCTATCTGGGGATCATGTGGGTATGCAGAGTACTGGAAATATCTTCAGCCAGCTTTTCCAAGACGTCAGACTTGAGCCCTGGGCTCATCTTCAGAGAGGTTCACGGTTCCTGTTTTGAAAACACAAGGGCAACCGGGATGAATACATTTAAAGTGATGACCATCCCCAAAGTGGCCATGCTTAAGTTTGTAGTGTTTGAGAATTTCTGATTGCCTTATCACTTGAATGCCACAATCTTTACACTGATACATTGAACTGACAAACACATAAGACAGACAAAAAAATAAATTAGCATCCAGATCTTACTTAAATGTAAATAAGTTGCTCTGTAAGTGATCACAAGTGTGAAAAAAAAACAAAAACAGAACTATTACTTTTTAACATTAGTCAGCATAGCTGTAAAGTCTCTTACCAAAAGCTTAGGATCCACCAAAATGTCCCTGTTCTTCCCTAAGAGAAAGAGAGAACACAGCAAGTGAGCACACATAATGATTATTATTGTTAGTTTGAGATGTATTCACATACCACACCATTAACGCTAGTGAAAAGAGGGGATGTTTTTGCAGTAAAGCTATTTTCATTAATGCACGTTAATTACAGGATCCCTATTGTGAACTTGTTGTGTGTCACTGAAAAGATTTATACATCCCAACACTATATTGTGAACTTTACAGATGGGGATAAAGCAGTGGACATTCGCCACATAGTTAAAAATATTACAGTGTGCAAACAAACAAACACACACACACACACACACACACACACACACACACAATCGTTGACTGACAAATTATAAGGAGGCACAATCTCCCCCACATGCCTCAAATGCGTGCATACTACAAGATCGTGCATCCTCGCAACACAAGTCTTAAAGTTTTTCGGTAACATTCAAACTGTAATGTTTGTATTAATGTGCTAGAATACGAGCAACTTCACGTGCAATGTTTACCTATACTGCAAAAATCTCTGTAACCTACAATGTGAATGCTTTAACGTTTAGCATATTATATTATGCTTCATCACCACTATTTTCTTTAATCAGTCAACAAACTGTTTACTGTAATAAATGGTACTGCATAATATTACATACATCTTACTTACCGTGCAAATCGACTGAATAATAAAACTCCAGGACTTGAGGGAAAATGACTTCAATTCGCACCGCTTGGTACTGGAAATTCCTTCTGGCACCAAGGAAACTGCGCATGTGTCATTTACATTTACATTTACATTTGTTCATTTGGCAGACGCTTTTATCCAAAGCGACTTACAAAAGAGGAAAACATAAGCGAATCATCTTAAGGAGACAGTGGTATGAAAAGTGCTGTATTACAAAGTATCACTAGCATCATAATAGTATTCAAAATATAATAAAGTGCAACAAGAATTTTTTTTTATTTTATTTTTTTTATTTTAATGACTGGTTAAGTGTTCATGGAAAAGATGTGTTTTTAGTCGTTTTTTGAAGACAGAGAGTGAGTCAGCTTCACGGATGGAGTTGGGAAGGTCGTTCCACCAACATGGTATGATGAAGTTGAAAGTCTGGGAAAGTGTTTTGGTGCCTCTTTGTGTTGGTACAACAAGGCGACGTCCCTTAGCCGACCGCAGGCTTCTAGTGGGCGCGTAGCTCTGCATAAATGATTTTAGGTATGCTGGAGCAGACCCAGTGACTGTTCTGTATGCCAGCATCACAGCCTTGAATTTGATACGTGCATCAACCGGCAGCCAGTGGAGAGAGACAAGGAGTGGTGTAACATGTGCTCTCTTTGGTTCATTAAAGACCAGACGTGCTGCTGCATTCTGGATCATTTGCAGGGGTCTAATTGCACATGCAGGGAGGCCTGCAATGAGAACGTTACAGTAATCCAGTCTAGTTATGACAAGTGACTGGACAAGCAGTTGTGTGGCATGTTCAGAAAGGAAGGGTCTTATCTTCCTGATATTGTAGAGTGTAAATCTACATGATCTTGCGGTCTTTGAGATGTGGTCTGTTGTTGATGGTTACCCCTAGATTTCTGACTGATTTGGAAGGCGTTACTGTAGTTGCACCCAGCTGCACGGTGATGTTGTGTTCAACAGCAGGGTTGGCTGGAAAGACAAGGAGTTCAGTCTTGGCTGGGTTGAGTTGCAGGTGGTGCTCCTTCATCCAGGCTGAGATGTCTGCCAGGCAGGCAGAAATTCGAGCAGTCACTGTGGTGTCGTTGGGTTGGAAAGACAAGTAGAGTTGTGTGTCATCAGCGTAGCAGTGGTAAGAGAAACCATGTGCCTGAATGATGGGTCCCAGTGATGTTGTGTATATAGAGAAGAGAAGTGGCCCAAGCACTGAGCCCTGAGGTACCCCAGTAAGTAGCTGATGTGGCTTGGATACCTCACCTCTCCAGGCTACCTTGAAGGACCTACCTTCAAGGTAGCCTGGAGATAGGAGTTAAACCAGTCAGATTCATATTTGTGAATGTGTCATATTCACACGCATGCACAGAGATGACCTCAAATGAAACCATCTTATTTTTTTCTAACTGACTTTAATTAATTCACATAGCTTGGTTCAAAACACATGTGATATGTATAAAAACCAATTACAATTTTTTTATTAAAATCAAAAACAAAATTGAAATGTATTAAATGAGCAAAATGTAATAATGTTGAATTGAAGTAGGGCCAAAATCATTTTTTTCAGCGTGGGTTCTTCCAGACATGACGCTTGGAATTGAGGCCAAACAATCTTCGTTTCATCAGACCGGAGAATCTTGTTTCTCACAGTCTGAGAGTCCTTTAGGTGCTTTTTTTTTTGTGTGTGTCTTACACTGAGGAGAGGCTTCCGCCTGGCCACTCTGCCATAAAGCCCAGATCGGTGGAGTGTTGCAGTGATGCATTCTTCTGCAAGTTTCTCCCATCTCCACACATGATCTCTGAAGCTCAAGCAGAGTAACCATCGGGTTCTTGGTTATCTCTCTTACCAAGGCCCTTTTCCCCTGATTGCTCAGTTTGGCTGAGCGGCCAGCTCTAGGAAGAGTCCTGGTTGTTCCAAACTTCTTCCATTTAAGATTTATGGAGGCCACTGTGCTCTTGGGAACCTTCAATTCAGCCAACAAATTTTTGTAGCCTTCCCCAGATCTGTGCCTCGACACAATCCTGTCTCTGACCTCTGCAGGCAGTTCCTTTGACTTCATGGCTTGGTTTTTGCTCTAATATGCATTTTCAGCTGTGAGACCTTATATAGACAGGTGTGTGCCTTTCCAAATCATGTCCAATCAATTGAATTTGCCACAGGTGGATTCCAATCAAAGTGTAGAAACATCTCAAAGATGATCCAGAGAAATGGGATGCACCTGAGCTAAATTTCAAGTGTCGTAGCAAAGGGTCTGAATACTTACGTCAGTGTGATATTTCAGTTTTGTTTTTGTTTTTTTAACACATTTGCAAAGTTATCAAAAATCTGGTTTTTGATTTGTCATTATGGGGTATGGAGTGTAGATTGATGTGAAAAAAATATATAATTTAAAGCATTTTAGCATGAGGCTGCAACATAACAAAATGTGACAAAATGAAGGGGTCTGAATACTTTCTGAATGCACTGTATATATAAATACATACAGACTGTGCTTTTAATCCAATTATGGCATGTCCATTGTTTGCATTGAAATTCATCTGAGAGAATAATCATGCATAAATATTTTCCAACACATAACCCTAAGCAGTGTTTCTGGTGTAAAACTGTATATGATCTACTCCCATAGTCTTACGAACAAAGTGAGACCACCTCCTAATGACTTCTTTAAATTACTTTTTACCATAAACTTCAGTAAAAGTAGTCAATACGACTTATGCTGTATTTCCCAAATCTTCTGAAGCCATTTGATCACATTGTGTCATCAACAGATTGAAATGTAAGTTGTTACTCTCAAATCAAATCAACATGAAGGACTAGTAACTTGCTGTAAGGTTAGATAAAGTGCAGAGAGCGCAGATGTGTTGGTCTTCTCCCATTCTCTTTGATCTCTCCAGAGTCAGACGTGGCCGACTTTGATGGTCGCAGTGCTTTGCTCTACCGGTTCAACCAGAAGTCTACCAGCACAGTGAAAGACGTGATATCACTGAGATTCCGGAGCCATCAGGCGGAAGGGGTTCTGGTTCATGGAGAGGGACAGAGAGGAGATTTCATCACTCTGGAGCTTCAGAGAGGAAGACTCAGTTTGCATCTCAATTTGGGTGAGTGAAAGAGAACGGAGTGGATTTTTTTCCTACAAATGAATAGGAAATTGCAGATGAGAATCATGATGTATGATTCAGAATGACCTTCTATTCATCCTTTTATTCACACTACTGTACTGAAGTGTCTCTGGTGGACAAGAGAATGAAATCACAGATTAAAGAGAAGCACCTGAGAAGCAAGGAAGAAAGAAAGAAAGAAAGAAAGAAAGGAGATGAAGAAAACAAAAAAAAAAAGCAAGCAAGAAAGCAAAAAAGAAAATGAAGAATAAAGAAAACAAAAACACAATAAGAAAAAATAAAGAGAAAAGAGATATAGCAAAAAGAAATAAATGCAAAAAAAAAGAAAGCAAAATAAAAAAGATCAAGAAAAGCAAAAAATAAAACTAAAAAAGAAAGAAATGCAAGAACAAAAGAAAGAAACGCATAAAAGAAAAGACAGAAATGAAAAGAGAGAAAGCAAAAGAAAAAACATGAAGCAATAAAGAAAGCAAAAAAGAGATGAAGCAAAAGCAAGATAGAAAAACAAAGCAAAAAATTGAAGAAAAAACAAGAAATCAAGAAAGGAAAACAGAAGCAAACAAGAAAGAGAGAAAGAAGCCAAGAAAAGCAAAATAAGAAAAAAGAAAAAGGAAGCAAGAAAGAAAAAAATGGCAAAAATGAAAGCAGAAAAGAAAGCAAGCAAGAAAGAAAGGTGTGTGCAGTGTAACGGCGTCCCCTCCTCAGTGCTGTCTTGGAGGTTGCTGCTGTAGCATCGCATTTTCATTCAGACCTGCAAACATGTTAATGCACTCAAAGTGAAGCAGCTGTGTGATGCATGAGACCACCTGTTTCTCTTGCAACTTTTTGACCTTTGTTTTTGTCTTTGAATCAAATCTCTGCTTTGTGGTTTAATCAACTGCTTGGCTGAAGTTATTTAGATGCTCTAAAAGATGTGCCACTAGTAGCAACAAAAGAATTGCAAAAATAATCACTGTTTTTCAATCCCAAACATTTCCTTTGTCTTCCTTTCTTGGGACAAACAGACATCTTTAAGATCATAAGTCAAGGTTCCTAGTCTTTCTTTTACTTTTTTTGTTCAGATGATGCCAAGCCTCAGTCTAGCGGTCGCTCATCCTCGGTCATATCAGGAAGCTTGCTGGATGACCACCACTGGCACTCTGTTCAAATTGAGCGCTTTAACAAACACATCAATTTCTCTGTGGATGGACACACTCAACACTTCCGCAGTCCGGGCCAGGAGGACACACTGGAGATAGACTACGAGGTGATATCTGAGTGTAAATCATTCTCAAGTCAGTGATCTGGCCTTGATGAGTTTCTAAATTAATCCTATTCATTCAATAAATTATATATATATATATTAATCCATATATGACATGTGTAACAGTCAACAGCATTAAATGATCTGGGGATCAGCAAAAAACATCAGCATCAAAACAGCACTAATGTGAATTCATATAGCTCTAAAGCCCTGTTTGGATGGGATTATCTTTTTCTTTTTGCTGTTGGAGCAAATAGTTAAGCAAGAATAATATTTGCTGTAGTCTCCCATTCATCGCTATAGAAGTTTAGCCTGCAATCGTTTTGCATCTGCGTTCCAAAAGTGGAAATGTGAAAAAAAGTCTATTAAATCATGGAGAAGGTCTGCTAATTATTACATTACCCCACCTCACCATATAAAACGGATCCCATCCCTTCCTGGGGCTTAACCCTTATACACTGTTCGTTTGTGAGTCACACTTGTGATGTTCACGGGTCAAAAATGACCCGAACATACATCTCTCATCTCTTTCTCAAAATTGATCCTTTGGCCTTTTTAAACAAGCTCCAATCTTGGCTAAAGAAGCAAAGTATACTTTGGATTGCGAGTGCCTGTTTGACACTTTGTACCATTACTTTTAGATTGCAACATGCACAACATTTCAACATAGAACAAGCCAAAGTGCTACACTATTGTCACAGCCACACAACAGACCGAATACTCTGAAAATACTTCAGTGCTGCTCACAGATATTTTTAACTTATTGATTTCAATAAAGGCCCAATTAAACGAGAAGGAGAAACAAATCAACAGCAAGAACACCGATTAATAAATAGCCTTGTGTTTACATTTTGCTGATGGATTAAGTGTAGACTACATGTGGCATCCTCTGATTTAAATATCATCTGACTGGGCTTGTCTTTTTCTTTCAACCTGGTCTCATTGAGGGAACGTTACTCTAGATACATGTTTGCAAACTGACATTTACATGCCGCTGTCTACGTTTAGCTGCAGTTTCCGCTGAAATGAACACTAGAGGCGCTACAACAACTGTGTGGTTTAATCATTGTCACACAAATCACGAGTACAATTGCTGATTATAACACTTACTTTAACGCATGATTTCAAAAATGGTAATTTTAACACTGGTGTTATAGATCACCCTAGATATACACACTTATTCAAATATATTTAGCTTGCTAGGCAGCTCACCTGATAGAGCGTTGGACTTTGGATTCGACAACGGTGGTTTGAGTCCAGCCAAAGACGCGTGAAAGTGGCATAGAAGCGACAGTAAATGATGTGCTTGCGTCAGTAAATGTATTTTTTATTTTTTTTATTTCAAATTTGCATTTTAAAACACTGTCAGTTAGGGTTAGGTGTTGGTTAAGGGTAAGGATCTGTTTTGCTAAACATCTATAATTCACCTTAAAAACCTGATTACGACACCATTTTGCTCCGTTTTGGCGCCCTCTGCTGGACATTTCACTTGAAAACTGCAGCCAAACGTGTAATGAAGCACGTAATTTCAGTTTTGTAAAAATGTTGAAATGCTTATGAAAAATGGTTTCTTTTGTTGAACATGTTTGCTGTTACAGATTGATGTTGATGACAACAACTCACTGCTGCCTTAGTTTTACATCACACAAATAAATCATAAATGTCATGTTCCTCTTGATTACCACACATTTAGACCTTCACATTTTAAAACAGTGCTGTTAAAGCTCACAGCATAATCAGTCTAGTTTATCTAGTATATAAATTAAACCATATAATGAGCCGGACTTAGTCTGCTCAGACAATTAGGAGTCTGCCGAACACTTATAAAGATTGTCCTCAGAGCTATTCTGTACAATGCAAAAAGTATTAGTGTGTTATTGATCTCTGGGATCTGTGTGCGTGTGTGGTGTGCATGTGCGTGTGTGTTTGTGTGTGTGTGTGGTGTGTGTCTATGTGTTTGTGTGTCCTTATTCAAGCTCAGTTTCGGAGGAATCCCTTTGCCTGGCAAGCCTGGGACGTTTCTCCGTGAAAATTTCCACGGCTGCATTGAGAACCTCAACTACAATGGCGTCAGTGTCATCGACATGGCAAAAAGACGGAAGCCGCAGATCTATACAGTGGTAAGTTTGTTTTTTTACAATCACATTCATGTCAAGGTTTTTGGCTGAAATCAAATTTATTTTCATTCAGCAGACACTTTTATCCAAAGTAGCTTGCAGTGCATTGATGGGGCACATTTAATCAGTATGCATGTTCTCTGGGAATTAAACCATGATGATGCTAGTGCAGAGCTCTCTACCAATTATTTATTACAAGAACAAAAAAAAAATACTGCTTTTGCTTATTCAGGGGCTGTTTACACGACAACGTTTTCAACTAAAAATGGAAAACTTTATATGCGTTTTGACTGTATGTTTACACGAAAACTGCGTTTTTGGGACTGAAAAAGCAAACTTTTGAAAATGGGTTTCAAAGTGCACGTTTTTGAAAACGATGACGTCATGCGCACGCGTAGTACGTGTTCAGTCTATAGGCATGTGCACGAGTACTTCAAAACAACGTGCGAGACTACAATGGTGGACTACAGGACTGTGTTTGTGCTGCTCAAGATTTTGAGTTTATTGACGCTTCTTCAGCAAAGTGTAGATTTACTGCATCACTTCTACGACCAGCGATCGCCATCTTCATTGTTTGTATTCACCGCTCTGTGGAGGAATGCTTATATGCACAGGCGCGTTTGTTTCTTTACAAAGTGACATCACCAACTACTGGCTTGGCATGCATAATACAGTGTTTTTAGTCATTTTCGCAGATCCCTGCGAACGGGGATCATTTTGACAACGTTGTCGTCTGTACGCGAAACTTTTCAAAAACGCAAAGGAAAAACTTTTCCATTTTTAGTACATCGTTGTTGTGTAAACGTACCTTCAGTCATCAACGTCTATGAAAAGAATATGCGTGCCAGTGTTGGGGAGGAACTAACTAAAAGCAGTACTGAGTTAGTGCTACTTACTCAACGAAGTAGCTCACGCAAAATAAAAACTCTGTCAGTTTACACACCCTCATGTCATTTCAAACTCATTTTAAAGTGACGTGTTCATGCAAACTTTTAGTGCGAAACAAGACAAGTTCATGCATGAACATGCGAGCCCTTGTGTTCAAGTTTCTGTCATTAAACTTATGAATGTGCAACAGATTTTCACAAAAATGACTTAAATTTCAAGTTGCTTTTCACCGAAACCTATCGTATGCTATCAGAAGACAATATGACACAGCAAAGTGAGTCACTATCAACTGATCACTAGGGATGGCACCGATCCGATACTTGGATCGGTATCGAGTCCGATACTGACGTTCTTACCTGGATCGGGTATCGGTCCGACGAGCCCAATCCAAATTCGATACCGCATGTTGGTCATTGACGTTACTGTCAAGCTCAAAGAATTACATAAATAACCTTCCATATAACTAGTGCATTTTATTCAGGCTCTTACATTCATCCAAAAGCTTAGTGATTTGCAAAAGGCTGTGTTTAATAATAAATATACAGTCAGCATGCACAGCTAAGTAGTCTCTGGCACCACGCTTTACTCTGAACCAGCAGTGCTCTGCCGACACACACACATACATAAACACACGCAGAGGATCGTGATGTGCTGTTCAGCGCAATATGTGGTCGCTCCACACAAACTCCATCTCAGATGTAGATGATCAATAGTTCGGTCCACCTATATCATGCATTGAGTATGGAACCGGACAAGCATTTTACCAAATGTTGATTGAGAAGCATATTACTCTACTGTGAATTAGCCTACAAACAAACACTCAAACACAGACTTCCTGGAGCACTCAGCGCCAGACTTTCAAAATAAAAGCCTTAAGAAATTACAACTGAAATGTATTACCAATGTATAGTAAAATAATAATAATAATAATAATAATAATTATTATTATTATTATTATTATTTTAAATTACAATAAAAACAAATTGGGTTCCAAAAATTACTGTTTGATTGAAAAGTGCATTGAAATACTAATACAACTAAAATTAAATAAATAAATATAACAGAGAGAGAGAGAGAGAGAGAGACACAGAGAGAGACAGAGAGAGACACACACACACACAGAGAGAGAGAGAGAGAGAGAGACACGGAGAGAGAGAGAGAGAGAGAGAGAGAGAGAGAGAGAGAGACACAGAGAGAGACACAGAGAGAGAGAGAGAGAGAGACGGAGAGAGAGAGAGAGAGAGACAGAGAGAGAGACAGAGAGAGACACACACAGAGAGAGAGAGAGAGAGAGAGAGAGAGAGAGAGAGAGAGAGCGAGACACAGAGAGAGAGAGAGAGAGAGAGAGAGAGACACAGAGAGAGAGAGACAGAGATAGAGAGACACAGAGAGAAAGAGAGAGAGAGAGACACACACACACAGAGAGAGAGAGAGAGAGAGAGAGAGAGAGGAGAGAGAGACACGGGGAGAGAGAGAGAGAGACACGGAGAGAGAGCGAGAGAGAGAGACATGGAGAGAGAAAGAGAGATGGAGAGAGAGAGAGAGAGAGGAGAGAGAGAGAGAGAGATGGAGAGAGAGAGAGAGAGGAGAGAGAGAGAGAGAGAGACATGGAGAGAGAAAGAGAGATGAGAGAGAGAGAGGAGAAAGAGAGAGACATGGAGAGAGAGAGAGAGAGAGGAGAGAGAGAGAGACATGGAGAGAGAAAGAGAGATGGAGAGAAAGAGAGAGAGAGGAGAAAGAGAGAGAGAGACATGGAGAGAGAAAGAGAGATGGAGAGAAATAGAGAGAGAGATCTGAAACCATTTACAAGTCCAGATACAAGTTAAAATGTGTAAAGAGAACTGGCTTCTTTTCTACTGAAGACTTTCACTGGAATTACTTTTATTTTTGCTGAACAAAAACATGTATGAACTGCCACAGACAAGATTTTAACCAAATATTCAAAAAAAATAATGTATTAACTACTTGCAATTATTTAAACATGTGTTAAACATATTTAAGATTAAACAACATGAGAAAACTGTCCTGAAAACCTGAGCTCCTGAAATAATAGCATATAAAGAATAAACTGAAGTGTTCGGTACTTTTTAGAAGTGACTCTGTTGTGAATTCCTCACGTTTAGACAGTTTAGGATATTACGTCACATGTAGCGTGTTTTTAAGGAAATTCATGCAAGTTACGGATTCTGACTAGCACTAAACTTGGTTCAAGTTCAGCTGTTCATTAGCTTCATTGTCTGTGCAGTTGTAAGTTGTAATATGACGTTTCTGTTGTGGATGTAGTGTCACATCTATAGGGTGTTTAAGTGAGGTAATTAACCCGTTAGTAAAGTTCATTGTACAGGTGTTCAGCACTTTTACAATTCCCAAAATACTATGACTGGGATTACAATTTTTTCTATATTTTTCTAAATAAATAGTGTTGTATTATTATATTCTCGTAATATGTTCATTTTATTGATGCGTGCATGTGTATTTAAAGGGGCAGGCATGCATTTTAAAGTGTGCTTCTGCAGATGAAGTTGCTGTGCTCACTGAAGAGTAAAAGAGCTCTCTTTCCTCAATTAGCAGACTGCGGGTGGTCTAATACACTTATTTGAACAGCTTCATCACATATCACAGACAGGATAACATGAGCAGTGTCACACGGTGCTTTCATTTTTGTCTCTCTCCCACGTCAGAGGCATTTTAAGACAAAGCTCTCAGTGGCTCATTGCATAGCGAGTCCATGAATAGATTGAGCCACACAATAGTCATACATCACAGATTGATTATTGCTTATATGCATGCTTTTTTTAGGTTTATATATATATATACAATAAATTAAATTTTGTATATTTTACTTTTCATTAAAAAAAGTATCCTCGGGACAAAATGTTCAGTTGAATTAGTCTAGAAAGTGTTTCTAATAGTTTGCTCAACTGTACTTGAAGAAGTGACAACATTTTCTATTTTTTACCACAACACGATTGCTGCTTTTATTCGCTTACGACACACTCTGTGCCCATGGAACACATCAATCTTATTGAATCTTTTCCTCTTTCCTTTCTTCAACCACTTAGGAAAGAAAAAATACACATGAGTTCTTTTTAATATCTTAGTTTCTCTAGGACAGCAATGAGATGACTTTTACTGAAGTCTCCTGCTACTCAGATGTTTCTTACTCCAGTAATCTCACGTGTCTCCTCTGGAGTTACAGAAAAGATCTCAATGTCTCAAATTGTGCTCAGATTTGCTCAAGATACCAAAATATGATCTTGAACATTTCTCACCAAATTCTCCAAAGAGCAAATGACCTGAGCTATGCTATCCACATTCATTTTACAGCTCTATATTCTCACTGTATGTCAACAATTGACTCATTTTTGACTATTTTCATTTCTCCAAAGGAATTTTAGGAGAAACATCTGAGACAAAGGTGTTACTGAAATGAAACATAAGTGTCCTGAGCAACAAAAGAGCAACTTCTGTGCAAAAGTTTTCAAATTTTCCTCTGGAACTCCATTGTGTTTTTCATTACTAGGGATGTGCGCGAATAATCGACTGATCGACTAATCGAGTACTTGTTCTGCTTTAAATATTTGATTATTAAAAACACCACTCAAATATTACATTGGTCATGTATGGAAACATGACATTGTTAAAGGAACAGTTTGCCCAAAAATGAAAATTCTGTCATTGTTCATGGTGATCGTATCGCTTCAAGACTTGGAATGTATATTTTGATTTTAGATATTGTTCATGCATAGTGCTATTTTTTTTTTTTTTTTTCATTAGGAAAACAGGTTCAAAAGTTAGGTTTTTCTTTTAGTTTTCACCACTTTAATGGTTAAGTTTGTAAAAACCCCAATAGGCGAGTCTCATATTCCTTTTTAGTAGCTTAAATTCTAAATTTCAAGAATTGATTATTCGTTTTTGCTATTCGTTTTAGAGTACTCAACCCACAATCATTACCCATTCCTTCCATGCTTTTTAATCTCCTCTTCACATATGCATCCTCTCTCTCAATAGCTCGGCTTCCATTTTTATGTGCATTTTTGGGACATCGCATAAAAACGGCTGAATGGAAGCACCATGCGAATAAAATCTCCAACATGCGCATCAAAAACGTACATGATTGCTTGAGGTGGATACATTTTTTATTCGATTAAAGAAATGTGCATAAACTATGATGGAAACACATTTACTGAATAAACTCCTGTTGAATACGTGGTGGTGGCGTAGTGGGCTAAAGCACATAACTGGTAATCAGAAAGTTGCTGGTTCAATCCCCACAGCCACCACCATTGTGTCCTTGAGCAAGGCACTTAACTCCCGGTTGCTCCAGGGGGATTGTCCCTGTAATAAGTGCACTGTAAGTCGCTTTGGATAAAAGTGCCTGCCAAATGCATAAATGTAAATAAATACAAGATGTGTATCAAAAAAGTCATGTGACTAAATAACTCATTCATAACTGGACTAACCAGTGGACCAATCATTGCATCTGAAATTTTGCTCTGGTCATTCTACTGAAAATCCAAAGCCTGCATAGAGTTGCAGAGAAAAAATTATTTGAATACAAACTTGAAATGTGCAGAAAAGCAGGTTTATTGGCACTTTTGAAAAATACAGTATATTATAGTTCCAAATGGTAAAGTCATAAGGATGGAGGAACACACACACATACTGCAGTGATGCTAGAACTGTGTGACGCACTGTCGCTCCCAGACATGAGACCAGTGTTTTGTCTGCATGCTTTAAACCATGAGGATTTTATTAATAGAAGAGTCACAGTGGCTGCAATTTATCTAGAAGTGACAATTTTGTTCTTTTGAATGCAAACTTTATTTGAACATTGTTTGTGCGATATTATGGTTCTTCGCAGAAATTTAATTCGCAGCATGGATTGAAACATAGCTAGTGTCTTTTCCCCTCTCTCCTCTTTACTAAGGGAAATGTGACGTTCTCGTGCTCTGAGTATTCCTCGGTCGCTGTGACATTCCTCAATTCCACAAGCAGCTTCCTGGCTCTCCCTGCCGAATACGGAACAGAGAGTCTGTCTGTACGTCTCCAGTTCCGCACGTGGAACCAGGAAGGGCTGCTGTTCTCAGTCCAGCTCTTTCGTGATCCAGACCCCATTAACCTTCTTGTACAGCTCAGCCAGGCCCGGCTGCTCCTCTCCCTCTCTGGAGAACCTCAACATTATGCTCAACTTCTCAACGGTAAGAAGTGTAGGAGTAAATTGCATTTCCTTTGAGAAGATGTTTTTTGATATTGTATAATAAATTGTTTTGAGAACTGGTTTCATTAAATATATATATATATATATATATATATATATATATATATATATATATATATATATATATATATATATATATGTGTGTGTGTATAATGTATCATATCCTCATGATTTTCATGACATTTGGTTCTGTTAACAGTTTTCAACCATGAATTCTCCTGCCAATGTGGATGGGACACTGTGTTAAAATACTCTTGACAGCATTTCCTGCACCACCATTCAGAACATTGCAACACCGCTATTGAATCACTGTTATTCATGCTTTAACAGTGTCATTTTATGCATAAAATAAATAATAGTGGGCAATGTGGCCTTAGTAGTGATAGAATGTTTTGTGTTTGTTGCTTTGAGCTTGACATTGTTCGACGTTCGTTTGATTGCTTTGTCCTGTATTGTTGTTGGGCTAAGTAAATGTGGCAAATAACTCCTATAACTTTTTCGAGCGTCTTCTTTACATATAACACATATGATTTTTGGAGTCACGGTGTTTAGGGCAACAAAGTCTGTCCAGCACCGATGAAAGTGCTATATTGCTCTCCCTCAAACACAAGTCTGCCTAGTTCACCTCTGCTTAGAAACAGCGCTGACTGAGGATAAAGTAATCCACACACTCCAGAAATTTGGATGTGTGTACAGGAACACTCCCCTTTCGTCATTAATCGAACAAACAGATAGTCCCGCCTCAAACTGGCACCATTGGTTGAGTGAATGCTGTTGTGTCGGGATGCTTAAACAAACAGAGCAATGCTTTGATAGCACCACAGAGCCTATTTCTACTAGCTTACTTAGTTGTTTCTGCACATTTACAGTATCTGGGATAGGAGAAAGTATTGCGGAATTACATGCGTCACCTCTAATTTACCAAACCTGCTTAAATTCTGATGCTGGCAGGCTGCCTTGTTATGCCACTGTCAGAGCGTGCCTCTCCTATTTGTGTTTTAGGTCAGAGTTTGAGCGACGGACAATGGCACTCCATAGATGTCGTGGTCAAAAGTCAGAAGGTGTCTTTAAGAGTCGACAACCGGAGGCCTGTCACCATGGAAATCAGTGGCCTTAGCAACAGCGTGCAAAAGACGACCATCTACTTTGGAGGTGCGGCATTAGAAAACAATAGCATTGCTAAGGGTTTTCTTAACTTAAGGGATTTCTTGCAACAGGGCACCGATTCTTGGAAAAGGTACTCATTTTAAAAATATAATGAAAGAAAGACTTCTTAGATTCACATTCACAGTAACTTATTTTGGTCATGCACTGCTTTTCAGAAGGCTGTTATCTACAAAGCTCAGTTCAATTATCCAAAACATTTTCCTGAATGCAAGGGATAATTTCCTTTCCAGCTCCTACATTATTATGTCTAAACACCATCAACCGAACGTCCCCCACCCGAGAATAAAACACAGGCTTGTCAAGCTGAGGGTCTGATCATTTCACACGTTCAACTGTTATTCCCAACCCGCTCTCTTTTCTTGCATGGGTTTTACTTCTACACAATTAATTACTGTAGAGGATAATTGTTTTTTTCTTTAAAGCCATTATTGAAATCTCAAACTTCCAATATCTTAACTAGGACCTGTAAATCTCTCATTTTGCTTACTTCTGGGACAATGCAGTCTTGCTGTGATTTTATAAGCTGCTTTGCATAAATTCTTCAGAACAGAGATTTGTCTTGGAGCAACTTTGTTTTACATGTGGTGGATTTGCTTGGATTTGCTATTATTCCAGGTTGCCCTTTATCCCAGAGCAGTTTTGTCTGCGAGAACCCCAGCAGAGGATTCCAGGGCTGCTTTCGTCTGCTATTCATCAACAACCATCCAGTCAACTTCCTCCAAGTTCAGCAAGAGAACTTTAGCCAGATTAGCTTTGATGTCTGCAGTATTCAAGACAGGTCTTTATTTCCATTGAGTTTTTGTATTGGAAGTTTACACAAAATGGTATAAATAGACCTCTAACCCGAAGTATGAGCAATACTAATAGTGATGCTGATCAATACAATTGAACATGTTCATCCCAACAGGTGTTTGCCCAGTCTGTGTGAACACGGGGGTCAATGCATGCAGTCATGGGAGCAGTTTTACTGTGACTGTTCTGGAACCGGATACACAGGTGCCACCTGCCACAACTGTGAGTGAACTGTAAACGAAGCCTCAAAAGCAGCCCATGCATGCTTGAGTATTCAGCTGTGAGATTGATTTCACTGTTTTGCAGCATGCTAGTGAGGGTGCTGAAAAGATGTTTAGATTTTGTCCTCTTACGTTTAGATTTATGCATTTGGCAGACACTTTTATCCAAAGCGACGTACAGTGCCCTTGTTACAGGGATAATCCCCCTGGAGC
Source organism: Myxocyprinus asiaticus (assembly GCF_019703515.2). Lineage (NCBI taxonomy): Eukaryota > Metazoa > Chordata > Actinopteri > Cypriniformes > Catostomidae > Myxocyprinus > Myxocyprinus asiaticus. Next base: position 1,050,150 of record NC_059380.1, on the reverse strand, counting down.
AACCTGGAGTTAAGTGCCTTGCTCAAGGACACAATGGTGGTTGCTGTGGGGATTGAACCAACAACCTTTTGGTTTCCAGTTCAGTGCTTTAGTCCACTACGCCACCACCACTAATTATGTATGCTCACTTGCGTGGGTTTACTTCAAATATCACAAATGCATTGACTGAGATACATTTTTCTGTCCCCCCACCCGAGAATAAAACACAGGCTTGTCAAGCTGAGGGTCTGATCATTTCACACGTTCAACTGTTATTCCCAACCCGCTCTCTTTTCTTGCATGGGTTTTATATATATATATATATATATATATATATATATATATATATATATATATATATATATATATATATATATATATATATATATATATATATATATATATATATATAATTACTGATTGGATTAAACCAATGCTGTTTATCTTTGACAAATGTTTAACATGTGCATAATGCATCACTTGACAGCTGCAAACCTACATGTGTCATGCATGGTTTAAAACTATGTTCTTACCAATTTATCTATTTAATGTTGGCATCTGTTTATGAGAACTTTTGATTGCGGCGTAATTATTATTTATGGAAGCTCTGTTTTACAGTTCCGCGCTATAATCAAATTTGTTGGATCAATATGTTCTAATTTGCCACCTCATGCATGTTTCATCACGAGCTCACAACTGTACGGGTTCTCTGAAGCCCATCTGTTATAATCATTGCACATATTCTCTTTTTTATAAGTCCTGCTGTGTGATACACCATCAGCAAAACAACATGTGCAGCAAACTAGCTCACGCTGCCTCACAGAGGACTTCTCTGTCATGATGAACAGGCCCTAAATAAACAGTAATAACCCCCGTGTGCTAAATGAACTGTTAGAGAAGTTAATTTAAACTAAATGAAAGAAGACTTGTTTGCATGCAAACACCGTTAATTATTTTTTTGTTACTGATCTGACAGATAGCTACAGTTCTCTGGGATGCAGAGCTCTTTATGAGCAATCCTGCTGAAGAGCAATAGTTGACAAATAATTTGTCTAACATGATAACACCCGAAACTTTTGAGATATCGAACATCACAACATTGCCCTTGAAATCGCTTTTCATGTTTTTACCACCCACAGACTCGGGAATCTCAATGCCGCGCTGTGCCAATGTACCGAAATGCAAGCATACTGTAACTAAGAACAACATAACAAATGTGATGCTAGCCATTTTTTCCATCCGTTTTTTTGTCTTTCTTTCAGCAATATATGAACGATCCTGCGAGGCCTTCAGGAAAACAGGAAGCAAATCTGGTGTGTTTACAATCGACCTGGATGGCAGCGGACCTTTAGAGCACACTCAAGTCAACTGCACTGTGACAGGTGAGGCCACACTGGATTAAAATACATATTTGCCAATTACGCATACTCCGTCCTGCACATTTCTAGATATTTAACCTCCTGAGACCCCCGCGTGACTGCTGTGTGCATTTTCCATTTCCCTTTTTGATTTGTGACTGGTTGCACCTAATAAACATGCAAAAAAACATTCTAGAGCAACTAGTGTTCCTAAATAATAAATAATAAATAAAATGATACATTATAAATTTTGAATCTATGTACTGATTATCATTGTCTCATGTCTGTCAAACATGTTGAGTGATGCAAACATCATCTGCAGCCTGAAACTGAACTTATAAACAGAGGTCTGGGCTAAGCCCCAAATATCCGCTAATCCTAGAACCACCCCTGCTGGGAACAACATACTTTTTCACATCCACTGTCAGGATTCATCAGTTTCCCCGGTCATTGTCTCTTCTTTGCCTTCCACATCAAATGCTGGGCTGAACTGTCTCAGATGAGACTGTAATACATAATGTTGTCATGCAGGGAAATTCAAGGCCCATTATGTCAGCAGCAGGGAGGAGTGCAGGTGAAAATTCAGGGAGCACGTCGGCTTGCAGAGACCAGCATTGCATACTCGCTAGCAGAGACTGATAGCTCCATTTTTCTTAGTTTCATAGGCAACTGACTTTAACTCTGAGGTTATTGGAGCTGCAAGCAGAGCTGGGAAAAGTAAGCACCGGGATGCTGTCGTAGGCCAAGCCCACCTGCTGCGAGTTGGCATGGCTGAGCTGGCTGTAATTCACAAAGTTAGCTCTGATTGAGCTTTAGCCATCTTGCATACTTTAGAAGATCCAGAGAATGTCCTAATACAAATAGACATTTTCTCTCATGCTTCGCCAACAAGCCCTGGCAAGAAAATCGTTTGAAACTGACCTCAATTACAGGAGCTATTAACCATACAAATTTGCAAACAGGCACCTTTGGACATCACATGTGAGAATTTCAATTCGCATTGGGAGAAAGAACTAGTCTGGACGAACTTACTCTCAACAATTCACAACTGCCTGAATAATTGACCTTCTGTTCTCTGCTTAATATTCATCAGGTATTTGCATACGACTCCATCACACAGTTAATCTCTCATTTTCATTCGCAGGCACATGCGGTCGATTGAGTGCGGGATTGAGAGGGTTGATGAGAGACAATAAGTGTCAATGGGGCTTTCAATCTGAAATAGGCTTAGGGCTGTCAAACATGTTATGTCTGTGTGTGTATGTGCGTGTGTTTCTTGCACAGAAGACAAAGTTTGGACAGTGGTGGAACATGATCACACAAGACCCATAGATGTTCGAGGATCCACTCCACAAAGCCCTTTCGTTCTTATCTTCAACTACACCATCTCACAGTACCACCTCCGTTCACTTGTGACCTCCTCGGAACACTGCCAACAGGAAGTGATATATCGCTGCAGGAAGTCTCGCCTTTTTGACACCTGGGGTTTGTCTTGCTTTCTTACTCTTAAGGGTTCCCACAGTCATGGAACTCTTCATAGGTAATATAAAATGTACTAGTTATGCTTTGCTCGAAAATGTTAAATCACCTAGAAATCGCTCTGCAAGTGCATAAAATCTATAAAACGATTTTTAACCCTTTCAGACCCTGCATCCATTGCAACGGTGCCACCCAAATCACACATTGTTACTTTCTGAACCAGCAATCTTCATTTGTAATAAAGCATGGTAGTATGTGCCACAAGGCAAAAAAGTTACAAAATAAAAAAACTGCGTAATTCAGAACTAATATGGATGCCAAAAATAACTATTTAAAAATGACCACAAATGAAGAATGACACAATACATCCTTAAAGATACAGTGCCATTTTAGCAAATTAATTAGGGACGATATCGTTCTTATGATTCAGTTCGATATGAGGTTCACTATTCGATATAATCTTGATTCGATATAATAACACTTAATGACAAAGTATGAGAAATGTGTGTTTATTTTTTATTTAAATGTTTACATAAAATGCACATTATAATTTCTCACTTTACAACATTTCTTTAATGCACAGTATCATATTTTTACATACATTTAGGCTGATCAGGTGCAGAACAAGCAATAGAACTGAACAGAACATGTCCTGAAAAATAATGTGAAAGCGTATATTTATTTTTTAAATAATTTGTTTGTCATTATAATCACACAAACTTTTAAAAAATATATATATAAAAAATTCTACATTCTATCAATTAATACTATATCATGAAATTGTGTATACTGTATAATAATAATTTGAGCTGTCACTGTTCGAAATATTGTGTACAATTAAGTTTTATTATTATTTTATTTTATTTTTGAATAAAAAAAAAATGTTCTCCCCAATTTGGAATGCCCAATTCCCAATGCGCTCTAAGTCCTCGTGGTGGTGTAGTGACTCGCCTCAATCCGGGTGGTGGAGGACGAATCTCAGTTGCCTCCGCGTCTGAGACCGTCAATCCGTGCATCTTATCACGTGGCTTGTTGAGTGCGTTACCGTGGAGATTCTCCGCGGCATCCACGCACAACTCACCACGCGCCCCACCGAGAGTGGAACCACATTATAGCGACCACGAGGAGGTTACCCCATGTGACTCTACCCTCCCTAGCAACCGGGCCAATTTGGTTGCTTAGGAGACCTGGCTGGAGTCACTCAGCACGCCCTGGATTCGAACTCATGACTCCAGGGGTGATAGTCAGCATCAATACTCACTGAGTTACCTAGGCCCATTTTTTTAACAATTTGTTATTAAAATTAATATTTCTGATATTTTTATTTGTCAGTAAAGAACAGAAAGGATCTTAAAAGACACATTATTCAATGAAACTGAAGGGCGGGATCTCATCTTTGATGGACACACATTACACGGAAGAAATTGTCTGTTTTAATTGCAAGCACTTTTCATCAAAACAAGGCGATTTTCCAGGTATTCCAGCTCTTAAATTTCTAAAAGCAAAATTCAGGCACTTTAAGCACTCCAAGGATCTTGTGTGAACTATGTCAAAAGTTTAGAAAAAAAGCACAGTAGGGGTAAAATTAAGCGATAGAGAGATTATGATGTTTGACGGGTCATTTCATTTACGATCCCATGGACACAAACCAATGCTGCAAATTTCGAAATATTAAGTTTTGCCTCAAAACAAATTAAGCAATTTTCCATTATACTTTGTCATTTCAGTTTTGTTATATCTAATCAAGATTTTAGCGAACTGTGAACCTCATATCGTACATTGAACCAAATTGTGAGAAAACCATATACCGTCTCACCCCTACCACACACTGAATTTGTTTTATTTTCATTTATGTTTGCATGTAGAGTAGAAATAAAGCATGATCATATGTTTTGAGTTCCTGGAATAGATCACCATAGGGGTCTGAAAGGGTTAAAAATACTAATATGGTAATCACAAATTACTTGAAAGGTCATGGGGAAAAAAACATGGAATTACAGTGGTCAGCTCCTGTGCATGTGATGTTATGGTGTTATTGTTGTGTAGGCAGGAGTTTTTATGAAGTGCATGATTTATGTTACCACAGGAAATTCTGTTAATATGTTTCAAAGGCACACAAAACCCACCTCAAAGCTAAATGGTCCAAAACTTGCAGGTTATTAACACATAGTATTAAAGGTGCTCATGTGTGACATGACGACAATGTGGAGTGAATGATGAATGTCATTTTTGTCATGCAGGGATAGTTGTGGGGTGTGATTAGAAAATTAGAATTGCAAAGGCATACGTAAATTATTCCATACGTCTTTTTTCCGCACACTGCTTATATATGTTCTACTGTTGGGTTGATATACCAAAGTTAGCTTATCCTCACATGCTTGGCTCTCTCTCTGAATTCAGTATCATTTTGATTTGCTAGAATGAGAGACCAAACAAAACCCTTGAGCTAAAGATCAACCTTTGATCGTTCTGCACAAAAAACATTTCTTGAAATCCACTCAAACGGAGAACCTCCAGCACTAGACATCTTGCATATCAGATTGCCATTTGTCAGGGGCTTAGCTCTTGGCCAGATCTCTGCATGCCGGTGATAGCAGATGCCTAGTCATGCACAGTGAGGCTGTACTATAACGGATACTTGATTGACAGGAGCCTCAGAGCGCATTACTGAACAGCAGGGGCAGGAGACCAGATGTCGTCTTGCATGACTAAATTGCATTAGACTCCAAACTGTGCGGTCATTATTTGAATCATTATTTAATGCTAAAAGTCACAATAAAAGATAATCGTTATCTGGCATTTTGTCCATTTTCAGATGGAACTCCTCTGTCTTGGTGGCTGGATAGAGACGGAGTGAAAAGGACGTATTGGGGGGGATTTCTGCCGGGACTCCAGCAGTGTTCCTGTAGTTTGGATGGCAACTGCAGGGACATGAATTATTTCTGCAACTGTGACGCAGACCAAGACACCTGGTAAACAATGGCATTTATCTTACTTTTACAGTCAATGAGCAATTGCAATCTAACAGGATTGTTTTTATAAGACTGTTATAGAAAACAAGAAGTCTGAGGCAGATCATGAGTGTTTTGATCAATTATAAAGCATATTATAATCTGAGTTCTCCCAGTCCTGTGCTTTGGATGCTGGCCCCTAGTAAAGTCGGGTTCACATTGTAAATTTAGACACATTTTGGGGATCGTAAAAGATTTCTCTCGTCATATGGCAAAACCGGCAGTCTTCATATGCTTATTGTGACGTTCTCAGACGAACTGTAAAATGTCCTTTGTGAAGATGGCCACATGAAATTATACACTCCTCGCTTGCACCCCGCTCTGGGTTCGCTTCTTGATGAGAAAGCCGTAGGGAGTTTGCTCCATTGTAACATTTGCGCACAGTTAACACTCTAATGGAGCTTTGACATTTTTTTTATAAAAAAAAAAAAAAAAAGTTTATAAATAAATAAATGAACAGAAAATAATTGGAGAGAAGTGAAACACTTCAGCAGCATAAAAAGCTTAACTCGTTGAATTAAATAAATTGCTTACTAAACAAAATAAATTAATTATTGCGTTTTTCTTTTTTCTTCTTTTTAGCACTGTACTTTAAAATTAAATGGAAGTTGTGTGAATCTAAACAAGAAGTTGTTAGATGTTTTAAGTAAAAATAATTAAAGATTTTATACAATGTGCAAGCATGTATGAAACATTTTAAAGGAATATTCCAGGTTCAATACAAGTTGCACTCAATCAACAGCATTTGTGACAATGCTGATTACCACAAAAAAAATATTTGGACTCATCCCTCCTTTTCTTAAAAAAAATAATAATGCATTTTTTTTATTATTTTATTTTATGTGTTTTATATGTTATTATCATCGTTTTAGGGTGTACAGCATTATGTCCTTATGGCAACAAAATCATTAAATTGGCTATAACTTCACACAGACGCGGTTAGTAAGTGATTTTATCACAGTAAAATCATGTTAACACACATATTGTTTATGTCTTGTGTCTATACTTTTGAAACAGTATTTTAATGTTTACAGATTGACCCCATTGACTTCCATTGTAAGTGTCTCACTGGAACACAGATTTGAGCTTTTATTAAAGAAAAAGAGGAACGATTAAAAACTATTTTTGTGGTAATCAACATTATGCCAGAAATGCTGTCGACTGAGATTCACTTGTTTTGAACCCGGCTATGCTGAGATGCTTGTTGGCGCTGTTTTGGTGGCACGAGGGGAACCTACACAATATTAGGCAGGTGGTTTTAATGTTGTGGCTGATCGGTGTAGTTGCATTTAAAGGGTACTGGGTGAAAACATTTTTGTGCAATATACATACATTTCCAAAGGCAATCTATAATTAGTCTATATGCTTTTTCAAAACTGAATAGATATAGGTTAGGCTCCTAATCTTGAAGAAGAAAGAGACGTACAATTACACGAAGCGTTTTTTGGTTTTTGGTTTTTTCCTTAAAAGGTATATGCCGGGTTCAAAACAAGTTAAACTCAATTGACAGCATTTGTGGCATAATGTTGATTACCACAAAACTAATTTTGACTCGTCCCTCCTTTTCTTTAATAAAAGCACAAATCTGTGTCCCAGTGAGACACTTACAATGGAAGTCAATGGGGTCAATTTTTGGAGGGTTTAAAGTCAGAAATGTGAAGTTTATAATTTTATAAAAGCACTTACATTAATTCTGTTAAACTCATGTATTATGTGAGCTGTAAAGTTGTTTATTTTTTATTTATTTTTTTACAGTCGTTTTAGGGGTTACGTTGTCATGGCAACAAAGTTGTAAAATTGGCTATAACTTTACACAGATGCAGTTAGTAAGCGATCAGACTTATATCATGTTTACATGCATATTGTTTATGTCTTGTGTCTATACTTTTGAAACAGTGAGTATTTTAATGTTTACAGATTGACCCCATTGACTTCCATTGTAAGTGTCTCACTGGAACACACATTTGTGCTTTTTTAAAGAAAAGGAGGGACAAGTGGATATAAATCTTTGTGATAATCAACACTGACTCAAATGTTGTCGACTGAGCTGAACCTGGAATATTCCTTTAAGTGAACGGAGTGCTTTCATGTTTTAGGCATGTATTGTTTTTTTATCCACATTAAATGTGGTAATTACCTACTCACACTCGTGTTCATCCTTAACATCTTTACTTTTCAGTAAGCACTTGTATTTGTACTGTAACTTTGTTTTTAACATAGTTCAGAGTGAGGGAAAATGCTGAATAAAATAAAAACGCTCCTCCGCTTCGCTCCCATTCCGCACCGCTCACATACAGTGATCAGGATGATTGGGACCACAGTTTTGGCTATGACGTCGTACAGTCTGACATAATATCTCGCAGTATGCCATGGCTTTTACCCAAGATATCAATGTGTTCATATTGACAGTCTGTCAAGCTACAATCGTCAACCAGCTTCACAAGCAAGAACGACCACACTGGTTGCTCTGCACTGTTTGGCTATGTTGTAAGTCAGCTAGACCAGCACCAAACTAGCACTAACCAGCTAAAAAACATGAATTCCAATATTAATCTAAGCTGGTCTTTTTAGCAGAGCACAGTGACACTGCCAGAGAGCTTACATTTTCACCAAAGGGCAAGTGTTTGCACTTTTTATGCAACAAGTGAAGCATGCACGCTCTTCTGAGGGCAATCGTCTACCTCAGAGAGAGATCGAGAGAGATTAAAAAGTCTTCCGTTCTCCTCTCTTGCACATTCTCTGTTTCCTTCTGCAGGGTAAATGATACTGGCATGCTGTCTTACAAAGACCATTTACCCCTCAGCGAGATCGCCATCGGAGACACAAACAGGACAAACTCGCAGGCTGTGCTCCAAATTGGCCTTCTGCATTGCTATGGCGACCGTGGGTATTTTGTTTACCAAATTTAAAAGGGGGATAAGACTGCTCTCTACTGAATTCATTTTCATATTTCAAAATACCGGAGAGATGGAGCTTTATATATATATATATATATATATATATATATATATATATATATATATATATAAATTCCAATGCACAATTTGTTTCTCATTACACTGTGCTCTAATGCCTGCCCCTCTGCTGCAGGATTTTTCTGGAATTCTGCATCTTTTTACCAGGAATCCTCATATCTGCACTTCCCGACCCTGCAAGCTGAACTGAGTATCGATATCTCACTCTTCTTCAAAACCAGTGCTCTTTCAGGGGTTCTCTTGGAGAATCTTGGTGTCAGAGACTTCATAAGACTGGAAATTAGTTGTGAGTGCTTCATTGTGGTGAACGATCTTTCTTTTTCTTCCTTGATCAATAGAACTGTAGAAGTTTTGCTTTGGAGCCCCAAGTAACAATAATGCATTCAAGTGCATAAGTTTGCACCCCCTGTGCAGAATCTTCAAGATGTTTGTCGTTTCAAAAACGTAAGAGGGATCATAAACATTGCATTTTGTTTTTATTTAATAATGCACTGGTGAAGCTATTTGACAGATATTAAAAACAACAGATATTTGACTACCACCCCTGGAGTCCCAAGTTCGAATCCAGGGTGTGCTGAGTGACTCCAGCCAGGTCTCCTAAGCAACCAAATTGGCCCGGTTGCTAGGGAGGGTAGAGTCACATGGGGTAACCTCCTCATGGTCGCGATTAGAGGTTCTCGCTCTCAATGGGGCACGTGGTGAGTTGTGCATGGATCGCGGAGTGTAGCGTGAGTCTCCATGTGCAGTGAGTCTCTGCGTTGTCACGCACAGCGAGCCACATGATAAGATGCACGGATTTACGGTCTCAGAAGCGGAGGCACTTAGAACAACTGAGGGACTCACACACAACATTACAAAAGGTGCAAACATTCATTGATGCTCAGGAAGGAAACATACTACATTGAGAACAAAGGGGATGTTGAGCAGGATGATTTGGCTACATTTGTATTATTTTGTGTTGTGGGATATTCACTTTGTAAATATCTGTTATGTAGCTTCTGAAGGGCATTACTAAATTTTAAAAAAAGGGATGCACCGAAATGTCAGCCGCTGAACATTTTCGGCCGAACATGGCAAAATATTATGTTTTCGGTTTTTGTGTGAAAGAAGCAATAATAGGCTGAAAGTTTGGACAGAAACTGTTACTTTAAAATCCGGTAACTGAAACACTCACATGGGAAAAAAACACTGTTTATGTTGCACATTAAAGTCGACATCCCCAGAAGTGAAGCAATTGCTCTCTTGGTCACTAATGCATTAATAAAGAGTGTTTTCCAGTGCTCTGATAATGTGTGTTATTGTGTGTCATGGACATTATAGTCAAGCTCCAATATGACATTAAAGGAGCATAAAAGCACCATTAAAGTAGTCCATATGACTCGTGCATTATATTCAAAGTCTCCTGAAGACAAACAATAGTTTTATGAATCACAAAGAATGCGTTTAATAAGTAAATATACAGCTTGCATGCGCAAAGCACTTCAGTGAATGAGAGCTGCTCTGTTCTTGACACACATAGCATGCACTGGGCTTGTGATGCACTCCAAACACCCCATCTAAGATGTAGATCAGTAGTCACCAATTACCGGACCACGGTTTGGGTCCGGACCCCAGATTGGTTCCATCCAGACCGCAAGACATTATGACAACTGTTGCCCCATCTCACCATTTCTACACTTTAGGTTAGCAATGCTCCGGGGCAAACATAGTGCTGATCTTTCAGCGCTATATCCTTTAATGTTTTTCTCTAGCACTCTTCAGTATAGCAGAGAAATACAGTGAGCAATATAGATGGATACCGGCATCTTTCGCTAAAATACACTGCAGAAAACAAGAATGAAACAAAGTGAAGAAATCTTTGTGTCTGATATGACTCCGACGGTTCAGCTAACTAAGCAAGGTTTGTAACAGGACAATTTATTGTGGTTCCAGAGCACCTTTAGACTAGAAACTATTGTTTTCCTGTCTAAAAATAGCTTTATTAATCAACATGTTTCCAGTCTATTGATAATAATCAGACATTTTTGTTTACATTTTGTGAAAATGAATCAGAGATAACATCATCTCATGGATGGCAAAAATGACAACCAAAACTTTGATATTCCAAACATTGTTTGTTTCTTTTTGGTAGATTTGCATTTTAAGGAAAATATAAAAATGTTTCATTAAGACTTTTAAATTACCAACATTTTCTCTCATGGGTTACCCCTAAACCACCATACAGTAACTTTCCTATACTGTATATAGCAGTGTTGAAGTCATCACTGGATCTCAAGTCCGAGACCAAGTCACCAATATTGTGTCCGAGTTGAGTCCAAGTCGAGTCGCCAATAACTGCATGCAAGTCAGAATTACGAGTCATTGTCTGTCATAAAATTAGCAAAAAAATCACAATTCTGTTGCCATTTTAAGTTTACTGGCACACCACACACACACACATTCAGCCTTTCAAAGTGTATTGTACAAGAAACCACACACACAATAACAATACCATCTCTGTACGTTTTGTTTTTCTTAATGTTACTTGTAATGTTAATGTTACCCCCCCCCCCCCCATGTAATCAGTGGAAATAAATATGAAGTGTTGTGTTGACATTCAGCTGTCAGTTGATAGTCAGTTGCCAGTGTGTTATTAAGTGAAGTATAAAATGTGAATCCAGTCTGAGGCTAATAAGAGCAGTGCTGATATATGTATCGTGATCGATCAAGAGTTCAAAAGTGTGATTGCTTGGGGGAAGAAGCTATCATGGAGTCGGCTGGTGCGGGTCCTGATGCTGCGATACCGCCTACCTGATGGTAGCAGTGAGAACAGCCCATGGCTCGGGTGGCTGGAGTCTCTGATGATCCTCCGAGCTTTTCTCACACACCGCCTGGTGTAGATCTCCTGGAGGGAGGGAAGCTCACCTCCGATGATGAGTCTGGCTGTTCGCACCACTCTTTGCAGGGCTTTGCGGTTGTGGGCAGTGCTGTTGCCGTACCAGGCAGAGATGTAGCCAGTCAGGATGCTCTCTACAGTGCTGTATAGGCCTATACAATAATCAAGGGAATCAAAAATGAGAAAAATGAGAAAAATAACTTTTAGTACATCGTTAACGATGTCTGTCATTTGATTTGCTCATGTCTCTTACATTGTCAGTAAGCATCAGAATATCATACTTACAGTACGACTTTAACCATGTATAATGCACCTCCGAACAAATGGCGAGTTGATTCCTCAAACTCCGGTATTCTCCCTCGCTATACCACATCTACAGAGGCAGAATATCTGTATGAATAAACAGAGGCGGAGTTATTTTGCGTTATAATAGATTTGCGAGTACTCATAACATGTTTTTTAGTGATGGGAAGTCCGATTTATTTCCACGAACTGGTTCATTCGAACGGTTCGTTTCAATGAACCGTTTTAAAAAAAACATTCACCAGTTCATTTACGTCATCGCGTAATTACGTCACTATACATAATGCTAATATGCCGGCGTCGTAGAATACACGCACAAACACATTCAGTAAAGCCATACATAAGCGCATATTGCTGATTATTACATTTTATTTAATTAAGTTATAATAATAAGGGTGTTTATTGTAATCAGTGTTTCATTCAGTGATCTTACAACACATCCTAAATTAAAGTTTTGTACCTAAAGCACCCAATAATGACACTGATATACAAACGCAGATGTTCTACATATCTCTAAAGCATATAAAGCAATTAAACTAGTCTTAATCAACTCACCCTTTTACAGAAACCATGATCCAGCTCATAACAACTTTAGATATAATCTGCATGCACAATACTCAATAGTAAAATTTGTTTACATCTCTCGATTGAAACATTTCGCCCCGTTATTCAAGTCCTCGGTTCACACATGCTCATCAGCTGCTCACTGATCAGCAGTTCTCAGTATTATGTAAAGAGGCAATTCTCAGTTCAGTGTCCTGGTGACTTGCGAAGTGCTGTGATCGACTTGATGTACTATTGACTCGAGAGCTGCTGTCCTCATATCAGTGTACTGTTGACACGAGAACTGCTGTTTTTGGATCAGTATACTGTTGACTCGAGAGCTGCTGTCTGGGATCAGTGAACTGTTGACTCGTGAACTGCTGTGATCGACTCAATGTACTGTTAATGCGAGAGCTGCTGTCCTCAGATCAGGAATGAAATGGCAGAAGAGGTTGGATGTGTTGGATTAATATAAGAAAGACTAAACTGTGTATTGCACATAGTTATTGCTCAATGGGGAAATTTAACTGTTCTTGAGATGGATAGCCTGAGGGAAAAAACTGTTCCTGTGCCTGACGGTTCTGGTGCTCAGAGCTCTGAAGCATCGGCCAGAAGGCAACAGTTCAAAAAGGTAGTGGGCAGGGTGAGTGGGGTCCAGAGTGATTTTTCCAGCCTTTTCCCTCACTCTGGAAGTGTATAGTTCTTGAAGGGGGGCAGGGGGCAACCGATAATCCTCTCAGCAGTCCGAACTGTCCTTTGTATTCTACTGATATCTGATTTCGTAGCTGAACCAAACCAGACAGTTATTGAAGTGCAGAGGACAGACACAATGACCGCTGAGTAGAACTGGATCAGTAGCGCTATATATATGGCTATATATAAATGGTAGAAGATCCCCTATTGTCCGCTACTTTGGTTGTCTTTGGGCTACAATGTCCACATTCTTGCCCAGTTATTAAGAGACTTTTTGACGGTTGATTTATGATTTATTTTTTTCTTGTTTTACAAAGTTGGCTACTATTGCTGCCAACTTGGAAATAACTATTCCAAAAAAAAACAACAAAAAAAAAAAACAAATTTCTTACACAATGTCATTAGTCAGAATGACTATGAAATAATACATTATTATGATACGTTATGATAAAAGTTATTATTATCTGGACCTTTGGTGGGATGGAAATGTCGAGACCGGACCTTTTGGAAATTTAATTGAATACCCCTGATGTAGATGATTGATAAGAGGGGCATTTCACCAGATAAGCATATTAAAACGCTGTGTGAATTAGCCTACAGACAGAAGTTTTCCCTGGAGTGTTCCGCCAAAATAAAAGCCAGAGGGTTTTAAAGTTAAAAAATTACGACAAAAATGTTATTAATGTATAATATTACAGTTATTGTTATTATTATTATTATTTATTATAAAAAAAAACAATAGGCCTAATAATATATTACAAATCACAATAATATTTAAATTGTCTTAGTAATGTGATTTCCAATCACAACTAAAGTGAACTCAAAAGAGATCCACTAAAGTATCCAGTCCAGGTCCTAAAAAAAAAAAAAAAACATTTTCTGGAATTAATGTTAATTTTGCTACTCGTTATCCAGTTGAGTAGTTTATAATAGTCTAGACATATTTTTATTTTATGTAATTATTTTCTGTCTACTCAGTATTTTATAATGAAATATGTAGTTATAGAAAATGTGGTTTGGGTGTACCCCTTATATTAATATTTATAATTATTTATTCCAAACATAGTCTAATTTAAAATAATAATTCTCGGCTTAGGGTTTGGGTCCAGTGTGTCCCGGATTTTCGGTTTCAGCCAAGAATTTTCAATTCGGTGCATCACAGATTTTTTTTTATTTTTATATCTTATATTTGTATAAATTCTGAAAGTAGCATGTAAACTTATGAGACAAAAAAGGGGGTTGCAAACGTATGCACTCCACTGTACATACATTTTAGTAGTTTTCTGCATGTTTGTAATAAGAACTTCTAAGCAGTTCCCTTTAAAAAGAAGTAAGCTTTCGGTGAACTGTTAGCATCTGCATACTTGTGTTTAAACCACAAAATGTCAGAAAAACATTTTTTTTTTTTGTGTGTCATCCTCAGCTCCCTCTACAGTGAACTTCACCTTTGACCTAGGAGATGGACCAGTAGTTCTTACTACTCAATCACCTGTGGCCTTGAACGACCGTCAGTGGCATTATATTCGTGCCGAGCGGAACGTTAAAGAAGCTTCTCTGCAGGTCGACTCGCTGCCCCTGCAGCTCACTGAAGCTCCTTCTCAAAAACCATACCATCTTCAGCTCAGAAGTCAGCTCTTTGTGGGTACGCAAGTCTACAGCCATCAATCAACTAAACATCACAAACAGTGCTAAAATAACACTGTCCATCAGCTAGGGATTACCTAAAAAAAAATAAGGAAAAGAGAAACATTATTGAGATAAACTGAATTTCTCATAAGCATATTTTTAATTTACTGTAAGAGTCAGGCATGGTTGAATGCTATGGGGTTATGCAGTGTCTAATAACAGCTTGCGTTATAACATATTGTATACAGTCAGTATTCTTGTGCTTCATGTCAATAACATTTTTTTCTGAAAAAAAAAAACAAATGACCACTGTCATAAAAAAAAATAAATTAAAAAAAAAGATAAAATAAAAAAGAAGCTTTTTAATCATATTTAAGGGAGTGATTGACAGTCTTCTGTTTACACTTACATTGTCTCAATTCTGATATAGGAAAAGATGTTTGAACTATTGAGATTAAATGGGCTAATACATGTGTAAATATAATGACATATAATAATGATTCTGATTGAACCATGTGCTCCAAAAAAAAAAAAAAAAAAAAAAAAAACATAATTTCACTCCCTTAAAAGGAATATTCGGGGTTCAATACACGTTAAGCTCAATCGACAGCATTTGTGGCATAATATTGATTACCACAAAAAGTCATTTAGACGTCTTTTTTCTTTAAAAAAAAAAAAAAAAAAAAAAAGCAAAAATCAAGTCACGTAACGCCATGCGAGTTTCGGACGTGTGAACGGCAAGCTCTGTGCACTTTGCTAGTTTTAATACTTTTTATGTTATAAACTGGTGAGATTCGATACACCCTGATCTTTAACTGTTCTAGGAAGACACTATGTCAAAGAATTCAAAATCCTCATGCTCTGGAGACATTAAAAGACACTTACGTGCTCAAGCTGACGCCCCTGAGCTGCAGGCCACAAACCAGGGAGTCGATTTGGCTGGAGAAGTGAAGAAAATTCAGCGAGAATTGTTGAAATTGTCGGCAGTGCTGACGAAGATCGTTGCTGACTTGGAGGATCTTGCTGTAATACATCGATCAATCACTGCCATGGAGACAAAATTCACTGAGGTGGTTACAAGAGTGGGGGATGTCGAGAAACACATCGATTATCTGGAGTCATCGGAGAGGGAATTAGCTGGTAATCTGGATTTGGAGAGCGTCTGGGAGAAGTTGGAGGATTTGGAAAACCGCAACCAGCGGAATAACGTCCAAATTGTTGGAATTCCTGAGGACAAAGAAGGTCGGGATATAGTGAAATTTCTGGATGGACTCTTTCCAAGCCTACTCAACATAACAGGCCAAAAGTTGGAAATCTAGCGAGCTCACAGAGTTACAGCTCGGCGATCCGCTGAGGGAGACATTTCTGAGATCATCCGATAAAGATCTCATGTTACGCGAGGCGAGGAGTAAAGGAATGCTTTCTTGGAAGAACCACAGCATTTTCTTGTTCCCAGTCTTTGCGAATTCGACAACAGAGAAACGTGATTGATTCAAGGAATGCAAGAATCTCTTACATCAATGGAAGGTCACTTTTGTACTGATGTTCCCGGCCAAATAGAGAATAGATGCTAAGGATGGTCATAAAATATTTACATGTCCCCAGCAAGCGATGTCCTTCATAAAGTCAATGGACTAAGTTATTTTGTGGTATTCACATTGCAGCCAAGTGGACTGACTCACTGAACATTCATTTCCGAGGAAACTATGCGCCTTTTTTGTTTCTTTTTGTGCTGGTTCTGCCTAGCGGCTGGAGTTGTTTTGTGTAGTAACACTCCTTCGGGACGGTGTTGTGGATGAATCTGCATGTTCTTTGTGCTTATGCCTCCTATTGGTTGGAGTGTTTCTTGCAGGACATTGGAGTGATTGGCCATTTGTTGCACTCCTGTGGCAGTCGAATGGGCTGGCTCAATGAGCATTCGTTTAACTGCCCGAGGAAACTGAACAGCCTTTTTTCTTTTTTTTTTGTGCTGGTTCCGCTAGCGGCTGGAGCTTGTTTTGTGGAGAAACACACCTTTGGGACAGTATGTGGATGAATCTACATGTTCTTTGTGTTTGTTCCACTTATTGGCTGGAGTTTGTTTTATAGATTATCTTCTGTTGTGTAATTCTGTCTCTCTATACAAAATATGTACAGAAACATCAGACTTGAGCAATCCGACGCCAAAGTTGTCGTGGAGGCTCTCGTAGGCATACATGGACTGTTTGAGTTTAGAGGGATGGACGCCAGTTGGTGCTGTCATGTGCAGGGTTAATGCGCACATTTTTCTTTTTTCTGTTTGTTTGGTTCGGGGAAAAGTTCGGGGTTTGATTGTTTATTCTAATATGTCAAAATGTCAAATGTAAATATGAGTGGATTGTCTCTCTCCACGTGGAATGTGAATGGTTTGGGGCACCCCATAAAAAGAAGGAAGGTTATTTCTCTTCTTAAACATAAGAAATATGATATAGTGTTTCTTCAAGAAATGAATCTTTCCCCGCAGGAAGCTGAACATTTTGGGAAGATATGGGGTGGACATGTTTTTTTTAGTGCTGGCTCAAGTAAGAGCAGGGGAGTCATTATATTGATAAGTAAACATCTACAATTCAAATGTCTCAAACAGATTAAAGATAAATTAGGAAGAGTCATTATTGTTTTAGCTGAAATGCAGGGGCAAAGTCTTATTTTTGCTAATATTTACGCACCTTACATTGATGATCAGGGCTTTTTTATAGATCTTGTGGGATGTTGCAAGCCACTGGCACCCCTCATGATATAATATTGGGAGGAGACTTTAATCTTTTGATGGACTCAGTCCTTGATCACAGTGAAGCAAAAGTATGTAAGCCCCCTAGAGCAACATTGACGCTTCACAGGATGTGTAAAAATCTTGGTCTTACAGATATTTGGAGGCTTTTGAACCCATCTGGTAGGGACTGTAATTTTTTTTCATCAGTCCATAAGATTTATTCTAGAATAGATTTTTTTTTAATACATCAAAGTCCCTCAATCCATCTGTCACTGACTGCTCAATTGGAAACATCTTAGTCTCAGATCATGCCCTGGTGAGTTTAGAGATGTTGCCACATATGGAGAAAAAGAAATCATATAATTGGTGCTTTAATGTATCCCTTCTGCAAAATCCTGAATTCCAACAAATGTTAAAGGCTGCAATCAGTGTTTATATGGAGACCAACTGGTCCTCAGTATCCTCAGTGGGTGTGGCTTGGGAGGCACTTAAGGCGGTTCTTAGGGGTCAGATCATACAGTATGCCTCATTCACCAAAAAAGCTAAAGCACAAGAACTAGTGGAATTGGAAGGGAATATTAAAAATGCCGAGGCAGAGCTGAAGAACCGAATGTCATCTGATGGCCTCAGAGATTTAAACCTGATTGAAATACAGATATAATACTATTTTGTACTATTTAGAGTTTTGGCTATTCATGGCAAGACAGTCATACTTTGAGTTGGGGGACAAAATAGGGAAGCTTTTGGCTAGATATATAAAGCAGAGAGAGTCTTTTTCTATCATTCCCTCAGTGAAATCTGCTGGTGGTAAAATATTTACCTCGGCCATTTGATATTAATAATGCTTTTAAAGAATTCTATCTTGATCTCTATAGTTCTACATCTTCGTCTACTGATGAAGATTTTAGAAACTTTGTGGAACCATTAGAACTCCCTAAACTGACAACGAAGCAAAAAAAAAATCTCTTGATTCTGAGATAATCTTGGAGGAGTTCGGTGAGGTAATTAAGGCCTTGCCTCCGGGGCCAGATGGCTTTGCTGCTGAATTTTTTAGATCTTATGTTACAGAATTGGCTCCACTTTTGTTAGAAGTTTATACGGAATCATTAAAGAATGGAAAGCTTCCACCAACCATGACACAAGCCCAGATCATTCTGATTCTTAAAAAGGACAAAGATCCAAGCGAGTGTAAGAGTTACCGTCCAATTTCCCTGATCAAGCTAGACGTTAAAATATTGTCAAAAATTCTGGCTAACCGATTAAGTTATGGCATCTCTTATAAATATAGATCAGGTGGGGTTTATTCAAGGCCGTAGCTCTTCTGATAACATTAGGCATTTCATCAATATCATGCGGTCAGTGGCGAATGATCAGACTCCGGTCACTGCCATCTCACTTGACGCCGAAAATGCGTTTGATATGGTAGAATGGGATTATCTTTTTAATATTTTGGAAATACACGGGTTGGGGATTACTTTTATTGGATGGATTAAGTTACTTTATAGACACCTGGTAGCGGCGATACAAACAAATGGATTAATTTCAGATTCTTTTCATGTGGATAGGGGCACCTGGCAGGATTGCCCTATTTCCCCATTATTGTTCTGTCTTGCCCTGGAGCGATTAGCAGCTGCAATAAGAAAGGAGGATGATTTTCCAGGGGTGATGGTGGGAGGTGTGGCGCATAAGCTTTTGCTTTATGCAGATGATATTTTATTAGTCGTCTCCGACCCCACTAGATCTATGCCTTGCCTCCACAGAATTATTAATTCCTTCTCTAAATTCTCAGGATACAGAGTTAATTGGTCTAAATCTGAAGCTTTGGCGCTGATAGCGTACTGCCCAGTAACGGCTTTCCAGCCAGGCGCCTTCCAGTGGCCCAAGCAGGACATTAAGTATTTGGGTATTTTATTTCCAGCAAATTTGTGTGATTTAGTTAGAGTTAATTTTGACCCCTTGATAAAAAGGTTTTCAAGCGATGTGGGCTGGTGGGGTTCATTACATTTATCAATGATTGGGAAGGTTAATGTTATTAAAATTAATTGTATTCCAAAATTCAACTACAATCTCTCCCTGTAGATGTCCCCCTCTCTTATTTCAAGCAATTTGATAGCATAGCGAAGTCCTTCATTTGGAATGGTAAACGTCCCAGATTACATTTTAATGAATTACATAGGCCGATTGACAAAGATGGGCTAGGCCTACCCAAGATTTTGTTTTATTATTATGCATTCGGTCTCAGACATTTGGCTCATTGGTCGCTTCCACCTGAGAGAGCCCCTCCCTGGTTTTGTATTGAGCAGGAAGTTCTTGCCCTTATTTCGCCATTGCAAAGCCTTTCTGTCAAACTAATTGGAGAAGTTAAGTTACACCCGTTATCTCGCATTTGCACTCGGTATGGACAAAAGTGTCCAGAGTGTTTAATTCAGACATTTATTTAAATGTTGCCTCGAGCATATGGCTGAACCCTAAATTATGTATTAATAAGTCCCCTTTCTGCTGGTCAGACAGATTGTTTTAAGGGGATGGAAGTC
This sequence comes from Myxocyprinus asiaticus, assembly GCF_019703515.2. Taxonomy (NCBI): domain Eukaryota; kingdom Metazoa; phylum Chordata; class Actinopteri; order Cypriniformes; family Catostomidae; genus Myxocyprinus; species Myxocyprinus asiaticus. The sequence continues at coordinate 1,030,046 of NC_059380.1, read as the reverse complement.
AACTGGAGCGCCCTCATTTCGGGAGTGGTGCATGGAGATGGGGAGGGTGGCAGCTTTTGAGGAGGTGTCATGTAGAAGGCTGGGGATCTGGGATTCATTTGATGGGAAATGGGTCAGTTATTTGACCTTTTTTGGGGACTCTCGGGGAGGGGCTGTGGAGAGAGAGGCGTAGCATTATTATTATAATTTTTGTTTGTGTGTGTGTACTTATGAGTGACCATAGGGATGTTTGCTGGGGGTCAGGGTGGGGTTGTTGATTGGGGAGGGGGAGGGATAGTAGTGGGAGTTGTTTTATATGTTTTGTTTTTCTTTGTCATTTTTATGAATCAATAAAAAATGTTAATCGAAAATAGGAGCAGGAGTCGAGTTTGCAGTGAGGCACTTACAATAGAAGTGAATACATAAATGTTAAAATGCTCAGTGTTTCAAAAGTATAGACACAAGACATAAACAATATGTGTGTTAACATGACTTTAGTGTGATAAAATCACTTACTAACCACATCTGTGTAAAGTTATAGCCAATTTTACAACTTCATAGCCATGACTATGTAATGTCAACAAACCCTAAAATGACTAAAAATGAAGATTTTGTAAGTGCTTTTATAAAATTATAAGCTTCACATTTCTGCCTTTAAACCCTCCAAAAATTGACCCAATTGACTTCCATTGTAAGTGTCTCACTGGAACACAGATTATATATATATATATATATATATATATATATATATATATATATATATATATATATATATACATAATTGCATGTATTTATTAACAGGAACTAAATTTAATAAATACCTAATTTCAAGGTAATGTTGTAAATGGAGTTAAATCTTTCAAATAATGGGATAAAATATCCTGTTAATTTTATCAGTGGTGCGCCACAGTTACACATTTAGCCCATTTGACACAGTTTCCAGAGAATGACCCTATTATAATTCCAAAGGGCCTCGCTCCATCAACTGGGAAAGACTGTAAATCACCCAGTGTATTTACATGCATAGCTACACACTGATCACTATAAAAAAATCTGCTTATTCAAAATAACCAGCCACATTAGAAAACCACATTATGAGATTAGAAATCATTGGATTCACACAAATTGCCCACAATGGAAGAGCTTGTAAGAATACACCGATACAAGCAATGAAAAATTGAGTTAATGGGCAAAAATCAATGTGTGGAAATCGGTTTATGCTTAAACTGTTTTTAACTTCGAAAACCGTTTCAGGCATTGGCATGACCCTACATGCTGTCAGCTTATTAAACATAACTGGTGTAAGAATGTGCACGTAAACATGCTCATTGTAATTTCCCCATCAGGAGGAACAGCTTCTAGGCAGAGGGGCTTTTTGGGCTGCTTACGTGCCCTCACCATTAACGGGGTTACCTTTGACCTTTCTGAGCGAGCGAAGACCACACCCGGGGTGAATTCCGGCTGCCCGGGTCACTGCAGCAGTAACAGCGTCTGCCACAACGGAGGGAGATGTGTGGAGGAGAGGAGCGGTTACACATGCGACTGCACACTGACCGCCTTCGATGGGCCGCACTGCACAACAGGTGACACTGATGTTACGATTCTCTCATTTATAGGTCTTACTGCACCAATTTAAAGTGAACTGAATGGTGAAGCCTCTTAAATGAGGCTTAAATGCTTGTAATGCCATAATGTTGGCATTCTTGATGGTACAAGTGTTTTTATTGAGTTTACACTGTAAAATCACAGGAATTAAATCAATGCCTACAGAGAGGGATTAAATCAGAGCTCAATAGGAGCTGATTTAATATTCATTAAGGCCTAGACTTGGTGTGAGCTGTTGGTGTGAGTTAGCAGCACTGCTCAGGAGGCTTGTAAAGAACAGACATGAAAGTCAACCCTGTATATAGTCAATGGCTACGTTCGCACGCGGCTGATTGCGACCTACGGCTGCACGATTATGACATAAAACGTAACTGTAGATTATGTCCTTTGATATTGCAGTTGTGATTATTCATTTCTATTAATATAATTGACATTAAAGTACTTATTTTGTGTGGGGCTGCTGTATGCCTTACACATCCAAAACATGCTAATAACTGTTCCTGAATCGCCTTATTATTTTAATTGCATGAAAACAAAGTGTTATTTACATATAAATTAGATGCTATATAATTTAGATAGTGAGCATTACTTACATGCAATTGACGAGTTTAAACACCTCTGATGCATTCATGTACACAACGGCCCAAAAAATAAGTACACCTAAATGGAACGCTTTAATTGACACATTTCACGATTTATAATTGCGACAGCTGTAACTGTAATCTTGATTATTTTTTCGATTAATTGTGCAACCTTAATATCAGATTTTCTGCCCATATCTGTTATTCCTGGAGGACTGTTCACATAAATGCAGCCCATGTCAGATTCTGGTCTGAACAGTCGACGCTCCTAAACTGACCCACATGCGTAAAACAAACTCTGGCATGTTCATCAATGTAATACGAATAATTAATTAAATTGCAATTTCAAATGAAATTAGCAGGGTGTTTTTTTAGTGTGTTTTTTTTACCGGATAGGACACTTAATGCCTATATATCTAATAAGATGTCAGCAAGTGATGTAGAAAGACCGTCTTGATGGATCAAGTATTTTTAAATACAGCAATTTACCTTCGTACGGTGCAATTCAATTATCCTCGAAGCTCAAGAGTGTAATATTAAAGGAATATTCCGGGTTAAATACAAGTTAAGCTTAATGGACAGCATTTGTGGCATAATGTTGATTACCACAAACAATTATTTTGACTCGTCCCTCCTTTTCTTTAATAAAAGCACAAATCTGTGTTCCAGTGAGACACTTACAATGGAAGTCAATGGGGTCAATCTGTAAACGTTAAAATACTCACTGTTTCAAAAGTATAGACACAAGACATAAACAATATGTGTGCATGATTTTACTGTGATAAAATCACTTAATAACAGCATCTGTGTGAAGTTATAGACAATTATACAACTTCTTTGCATGAACAAACCCTTTAATCCTAAAATGTCAGTAAAAATTACAATTTAACCAACTTTACAGCTCAAACAATCAGTGTTAGGTAAATTACCGAAAAACATTACTAGTTACTTTACTTTTAAGTTACTTTCTAAAACACTTGTCACAATGTTTTTACAAATTCAAAATGTTGCACACCCTTCACCCGTCACAAAAACGCAAACAGATGTACATATGAACATATGAATTCACATTTTAATTGTATTAAACATAATTATTTTTTAGAAATATTTGTAACCTAAGTGATGTACTTAAAAGTAATTACTTTCATTAAAAGTCAATAACTGTAATCTGATTACAAGAATTTAAAATGTAATGTGTTACACTACTTTTTGTGCCTAAAGTAATTAGATTACAGTAACTAATTACTATGAAATCCAATTACACCCAACACTGCAACAGAAGAATTAATGTAAGTGCTTTTATTAAATTATAAACTTCACATTTCTGACTTTAAACCCTCCAAAAATTGACCCCATTGACTTCCATTGTAAGTGTCTCACTGGAACACAGATTTGTGCTTTTATTAAAGAAAAGGAGGAACGAGTCGAAATTAATTTTTGCGGTAATCAGCATTATGACACAAATGCTGTCGACTGAGTTTAACTTGTTTCCAAAATATTCTTTTAAGAGCGAAACGAAGCGTTATCTATAATTATTTCAGATTACTATTGACTTGATTGCCTTCACATTTTGATCAAGTTTGAGGAATATAGAAACGATGTTTTATGCGTAAGTAGAGCATTTACAGTACATAAATCTCTGTAGATTTATGAGCCTATAATGTTATTTTCTTTCCTTAAAGAACTGAATGCATTGACCAGAAAAGATATGACTCACAGTTAAAAGTTTTAAACAATTAAACACATCAGTATATGCCGGAAATCAAGAGAGCAAATGACAAATATGGAGTTAGATTGATGTAAAAATCATATTAAATCTGACCTGGTTGTTCACACTGAAGTCACACTGGTATAAAAAAAAAATAAAAAAAAAAGATTTATACCAGATTAATTTCCACATATGAAAGTGGCACAGATCGGATTTATAAATGTCAGATTCAATGCCTTAGTGACTGTTCACACTGTCATCCAATCAACAGATCTGTCACATGTGAGTGAAAAAAATCCAATTTGGTCCACATTCAGCTGTTGTGTGAACTTAGCCAATGTAAATGACTATATTTCATTGACAACTTTTCAAAGTCATTTTCTATTATATCAGAAGTGTCGACCTCCGGAGGATGACAACACGGCCTTGATGGCAAAATCACGTTGAGTTCCTTGAGGCTGAGCTGACGGGGTTTGGCAGAAAGGCTTAAACGAACAAATGGAATTGAATTACAGTGGCCATTTCTCTGCCTCACACCCACCCAGCAGCCTGTCAGTCAAATTAGTGATGCAACGGTTTCATTTCTTCACTATGCCATGCCACAACGGCAACGCTAACTTGAATAGATGGCCAGAAAATAAGACGAGACAGAAAGAATCAGTAGCACAGCTCTCAGTCACAAGCTCAGCTGCGGTTCCAGAGGAAACAATGCTAATGTTGTTGTTTTGTTTTAGCTTTAATAATGACAGATGAGATGTAGAGTTCGTTCACTCTTGCCTTTGCTTTCAGTCTGAATTTGCATAGAGATGATGATGATGTGCACCATAATGCAACAGCTCTGTGTGCCCATCACAGCTCTGGCAGCGTCCTTTGAAAGCGGATCTTCAGTCCTGTACACTCTCCAAGAGCCATTTTCTGGAATACTGAACGAGGAAGCCAGACAATCACCAGAAGTTACCAAATCTCAAGAGGAAGTCTCGTTAGGGTTCTTGACACATCATGCACCAGCCTTGCTCCTGACAGCTCACACCCTTGACCAGCGCCACATGGCTGTTATGCTGGCATCAAACGGTACCAAGTCATACATTACTCTAATTTGGGGCTTTGCTAATAGTGCCACTTTTATTGTCTGGTGCAATCATAGTTAAAGGAGTAGTCATTGTCATGTTGTTCCAAACCCGTATGACCCTCTTTCATACATGGAACACAAAATAGACTTTATTCAGAGTAGTGCCATATTTGTTTTCCGATGCGAATGAAAACGAGTCTGAGGGACTGACTTACAGTCTCATCAACGGCATGCACTCTATAGGCTAACATTTTTTGGAAAGATGTTTTTTTTCAGTGTTTCATCAGTGGAACGATCCAAAACAACAGAATTGCCCATTGAAGAGACTGCTCACAGCCTCGTTTACATTCCCATCGTAAATTAAAGATGGCGCTACTGTGAAGAAGGTCCATAAGATATTTTTTAGAATCTCCAAGCTGCTCTTTTCCATACAATACAAGCATATTGTGACCAGGGGCTCTCAAGCTCCAAAAAGTAGTGATAAAATGTATACCTTGGAAGTCACTTTGGAGAAGTGTGTGCCAAATGCTTAAATGTAGTAAGAACAATACATTTATGGTATTTGTTGTCCTTGGTGCATAACTACCCGTTTACAATTTCTTTAAAGAGCGCAACAGTGCCCGCCCACATTTTCAGCACTCTTGGTCAGTGTCGGTGCCAGGATGAATTACTTATGGGGGCATTTGAAATTTCTAGGGGGGCACACATTCACTTTACCATAACTGTAGCTACTGTAACGCTGGTGGTGTTTAGGGATGTCGTCATTATGCGGTTTCACCATTAACCGAGATTAAAAATGGCACGGTTAATTTAAGACAAGAATTGTTTTATTTACACATGGCAAAAATACTATATATGTAATATATAAATTAATAATATAAAGCGCTTGTGCCTGGCTGGTGACTGGCTGTTGTTATGGTTACGGACAGAAGCTGCGTGTCGTGGACTGAACATGCACTTTCAATTAATGTGAAACTTTGCATTAAACACACAAACTCCAAAATATAAGAAAGGAATTCAATCTACCAGTCACATATCCATACAAAGGGATCATCTGTTTGGGAGCATTCGAATAACTGATGAAGACGATCGGATGTAGTATAGACAGTCACAGAAGTCATATAAAGGTACACATCCTGCAAATGGGACAGGAGTTTATTATTTTTGGCTGTGGTGCTTTTAAAGGGATGGATTGAAAGGTGTATTTTATTTTTTTAAATATTTAAGCGTGCTGACAGCGCTGTGCATTTACCGTTGAACTCAGAAGTTTTCACACACATTAGCCAAATACATTTAAACTCAGTGTTTCGCAATTCCTGACATTTAATCGTAGAAAACATTCCCTGTTTTAGGTCAGTTAGGATCACTACTTTATTTTAAGAATGTGAAATGTCAGAATAATCGTAGAGAGTAGTGTTGTCACGGTACCAAAATTTCAGTAGTCGGTACCGATACCAGTGAAACTGCACGGTTCTTGATACCAGTTTCCGTTCCACAGCATAAATATGCTAATATGACAATGTGCTATTGAACACACCCGTTTAGCCTATTTAAAAACATACATTTCAAAGTAAATAGTAATTTAAAAGAAATGCATGTTTCCTTCAAGTGTTTCTCGATGAAGGATGCATTGCTTAAGTGTTTTTAAGTACCATCTGGCACCAACAATCATCCATGCGATTATCTAATCAGCCAATCATGTGGCAGCAGTGCAGTGCATAAAATCATGCAGATACAGGTCAGGAGCTTCAGTTAATGTTCACATCAACCATCAGAATGGGGAAAAAATTTGATTTCAGTGATTTGGACCGTGGCATGATTGTTGGTGTCAGACGGGCTGGTTTGAGTATTTCTGGAATTTTCACACACAACAGTCTCTAGAATTTACTCAGAATGATGCCAAAAACAAAAAACATCCAGTGAGCGTCAGTTCTGTGGACGGAAATGCCTTGTTGATGAGAGAGGTCAACAGAGAATGACCAGACTGGTTCAAACTGACAAAGTCTACGGTAACTCAGATAACCACTCTGTACAATTGTGCTGAGAAGAATATCATCTCAGAATGCTGTTCTGAGATGCGGGTTGGCACTGTTTTGGTGGCACAAGGGGGACCAACACAATATTAGGCAGGTGCTTTTAATGTTGTGGCTATATATATATATATATACTATATGCATATTATACTTTATGTAAATATCTGTAATGTAGATTCTGAAGAGCAGTACTAAATTATAAAAATAATCTTTTATCTCTTGTATAAATTATGAAAGGGGTGTGAACATTTATTAGACAAAAGGGGAATGCAAACGTATCTTCTCAACTATATATACTGTTTATTAAACCTCCCATTAATGGGTTATCAGCTGTCTTTTCTAATGCTTTCGATCTTGTTTCTGAACAACAATCTAAATCGAGCAATTATATGATTTGGCAACTAAAAACAGCCATTTGGCTCCTTAATGTTTCAGTTAAGGAGCCAGTGGCTCCTAAGTCATTTTTTTTAGTCTGGAGTCCCGATTTTAGGTGGAAACAATTGATGATGAGTTATTTGAAACAAAACTTATTTTATTATTATTATCAAATTCTTTCTAGCAAGTCAGTCCACTGTCGGTCATCTTTGGAACGCTTTCGGGAGACTATTTCCAGTCAAGCCAGTGCAGCTCCTATCTACTTCAATGGGGGAACACCGAAATCTCAAAAACAGTCAGTCAAGATTACGATTAAAGAACATATTTCAAATCAGCAATAAAATGTGATATTATAATCATAAATTGTGCTTCTTTACCTCATATTATGCTAAAACACGCAAATTTTCCCGGCTTGAATAGGTAATGCGCATGTGCGTTCTAGAGTTGATTGACAGGCGATGTCTGTATCTAAAAGGTGATTGGCTCTTTTACCCATAAGGTGGGACTTCCTTTCTACATCCGTTGACTGTTGGGTGCTAGAGCTTCTTGGTTGGGCAGTCCAATTTCTCCCATTTATTTAAATAGAAGTGGCCCGTCTCTGCTAAATAGTCTGTTATTATTCAGTTTACTAAACAGAGCCTTGTCATTAGCAAATGCCTCTGTCATTTATGCAGTACCTTTCAAACTGCCTGGGCAATCGCGTATTAAAAAAAATAAATGAAATGCACATTTTCGCATGTATATGAGTTACTGGACACATTTTATTTTGTGATTTGTTTAACTTGACCTGTAATCTAGGGCACTGTATTTGTCTGTATTTTACCACGTTTGGCTTTCAGCAGGTATGGCTTTTTCCGTGGGCAGACCGCTTCTCCTGTTTCCGTGATGTAAACAGATAGCAGGCGAAGTGAGATGGGGAGGTAAAGCACATGGAGCCACTAAAACGTAATCCACAAGATCACAAATTCCTTATTTATGAGAGGGGCGAGCAGAATGGAGAACTAAAATGTTCAAACCCCAGCTCCGGGGTGAATCACAACATTGCAAACCTTGATTTGAAGCAAAAAAGTAACTGAAAATCAGACAAAAACACAAAGGTGCAAGACTGTGTATTTAAACATCTTTAATGAGGGAATAAGTATTGTGAATTCTGTGATCAAATTAAAAACGATGGAAAAATATAAAACTATTGATTTAACCCTTATGTTGTGTTCCCGTCATTTTGACCCAGATGACCTTTTTCTTAAAAAATTTTGTTTGTTTGTTTTTTGTTTTTGTACTTAATACAATTGGAATAACATTCCTTGACTTTGTTCACTTATGGCATCTGAAAACACAGGGGGTGGAGGAAATGGACCATTTTCTTTAAAATATTTGGTTTTCTTTCACTTTGTTACACTTGTGTTCTCGGTCAAAAATGACCGGCCATCGGAAATGAATGGATTAGACTACAAAATGCAGAAATATTAAGTGTTCAGGAGCATCTCGATCCTTTAGATGAACACATATTTGGATGTGTGTTTGCACACACAAAGTCCTCAGACATGTTCACACACACACACACACACACACACACACACACAGACAGTGTGCTGAGAGCCACTTTGCGCATTGTTTTTCCATGTTCACTCTTTGAGGAATATTTCAAGATCTACTTATCAAAAGACTTCAAACAATAGGAGAGGCTTATTGGCACTCCCATACCCACCTTGCTAGAACTGTAAAATCCAGAGTGATGAAAAGGGCTGGTAAAATCACTCTGGACCCCATTCACCCAGCACACTTCCTTTTCGAACTGTTGCCCTCTGGCCGGCGCTACAGAGCTCTGAGCACCAGAACAGACAGGCACAGGAACAGTTTCTTCCCTCAGGCCACCCACCTCATGAACAGATAAAACTGCCCCGAATACTTTTCTTTGGTCAATACAACCATGTGCAATATTCGATCCATCCATTCCTACTTATATCCATATTTCATATCCTACCTCTTCTTCAATACATTACATCATCTGCACATAACTGTATATCTGTATATAAAATATTCTAACAAAAATTATTGTGCTATTATCTGTTATATGTCACTATATGTATATATGTTTAAATGTGTATGTATGTACGTATATACTTTGCAGTCTGGAAGTTTCTCTCACCATGACAAATTCCTTGTGTGTGTAAGCATACTTGGCAATAAAGCTCATTCTGATTCTGATGTTATGTTGTGTTTGGGCTCGTTTGAATTGGGATAGTCTGCTGTAATTACGATATATCATTGTCTATATGTATGTTATAGGAAGCAATAAGGAAAAACGTGACAAAAAGCCTTACTTGTTTATTATATTTGTGTGTCCATGGGAATTTCATACATATAAGTTTTGGCCTCTGAGTGAAATAAATTTGCTCATTGCATTCTACTAATTGATACCTTTCCAATGATATATAACACATGGCTATCTCATCTTTTTAATGATTCTACAAACTGAACATAATCTCAATATTACTGAGAACGAAACAGTTCTTATTTGTCAGCAAATTAAAAATCATTATATAAGAATTGTTATATAATATCATAATTACAAAATAAGAAGTTGCTAAAAAGATCTAATGCAATATCTTGTGATCAAATATGCAATATGAGAGATTTATAAACAATCTGAGTGGGCCGGTCATTTTTGACCGGGAACACAAAATCTGTTAGAACAAAACAAACAAAACACAAGGGTTAAATTTGTTGATTATAACAATATATTTTAAGTTTATTGCAATATATTCATATATATATCAGTAGTTTGAGAGTGTAGGGAGAGCGATATTCATAGCCCGAAGTGAAGTTTAGAAGAACAGAAGAATATACCACTGATTAAAAACCTTAGAGCTCACGGTAGGTCTGTCTTTAAAGTTATTATTAAAAATAAATTTGCTGATGGAGAAATTTAATAGGATTTGTATCTGAACCATTTAATTTATGCATTTAGCAGATGCTTTTATCCATAGCGACTAGTTGTCAACTGATATATCGCAGAGTCCGATAAATCGGCCGATATTCTGAATTTTTTAATTATCAGCATTGCCCAATAAATGTTCCCCTTTGGCCGATTTGTTTCTTGAGGGTGCTTGAGGGTGCTGAGAATCGCCTGCTTGCGTGTGAAGCAACTGCGACATGTAAACGACCAATCAGGGTTAGTTTTGTTGTTATGTGCCATCGTTTTACTACTTCTCCCTCTCTCTCCTCAACAGTTCCCAGTAACATTTAACTGTTTTGTCTAATGATAAAAAGGCATATCAATATCAATAAAACTAATATCATATACTGTCTGCAAATATGTGCATATCTCGTTTAAAGAGATGTAATAAACCAACCTCACACAGCTTCAGCAGATCCAGCATCCTGTGGAATGCTCATAAATCTTCCTCTGAAGCATGTATTCTGACATTGGTCAACAGTTCCCTTTAACTATTCTAATGATAAAAGGCAAATATCAATAAAACTTCTATTATATAAGTCTGAAAATATGGATATATATAATTTAAAAAAATGTAATTCACGAACCTCATGAAAATCAGACAGAATCAAAAACTTCAGGATCAGGATCAAAAGTTCCTCTCATTCACAAATCATGATGGTCCACCTGTAACAATCTAAGCAGGTGATCCAGGCCGTTAAACTGTCAGGAGATTGCTGCTCGCGCTTGATCCGCATGAGCACGTGAGTGCAACTTCAAAGTAAAAGCGCTTCATGTGTGCTATAAGTAAATGTCTTATTCACTATGCATTTTATGTGCAATTGGTTTGATTCTGTATTTTTTGAGAAAATGCGATTGCTAACGTGGACATGCCATCCATGGTTGCTGGACTACTGTGTGTACTGTTATTTCCTTCTTCCTAATATATTAACAATTTCTTCATGTGCAAATCAATTACTAAAATTTGATGACGAAACAGAAATCTGAAGAAACTGCTATCTACCATTTAAAATACAATATTATCTTTTTAGATTATTTTTTACAAAGTTAAAGTTTTGTGTGAAATTGAGTAAATATAGTACTAAATAAGAGTTTATTCATTTTTTTTAGCATTTTTATGTTTATGTTATTTACTATATTATATTGTGTGATATATCGGCTCTCTGGATATTGGCATCGGCCATTAAAAAAATCCATATCAGTCGATCACTAATAGTGACTTGCAGTGCTTTCAAGGTATACATTTTATCACTGTGTGTGTTCACTGGGAATCTGGGAATGATCTTTGTGTTGCTAGTACTATGCTCTTCCAGTTAAACAACAGAACCAGACTGATGCGCTATAATGTGTGGAAAACAGCAGCGTGAACTTTCCTCAAAAAGTATAGATAGATAGATAGACAGACAGACAGATAGATAGACAGATTTTGCTGTTTCAGACAGACATTGGTACTTTAATTCACCAAAGTGTCATTCAACTGATCACAAAGTATAGTCAGGACATTACTGATGTAAAAAACAGCACCATCACTATTTGAAAAAAGTCATTTTTGATCAAATCTAGACAGCAGCCATCACTCCAACACCTTATCCTTGAGTAATCATGCTAAATTGATCATTTGGTACTAGAAAATCACTTGCCATTATATCAAACACAGCTGAAAGATATTTGGTTCATTAAATGAAGATTAACATTGTCTTTGTGTTTGTTTTTGAGTTGCCACAGTATGCAATAGACTGGCATGTCTTAAGGTCAATATTAGGGCAAAAATGGCAAAAAAAAAAAAAAAGAAACAGCTTTCTCTAGAAACTCGTCAGTCAATCATTGTTTTGAGGAATGAAGGCTATACAATGCTTGAGATTGCCAAAAAACTGAAGATTTCAAAGGTGTACACTACAGTCTTCAAAGACAAAGGACAACTGACTCTAACAAGGACAGAAAGAGATGTGGAAGACCAGATGTACAACTAAACAAGAGGATAAGTACATCAGAGTCTCTAGTTTGAGAAATAGACGCCTCACATGTCCTCAGCTGACAGCTTCATTGAATTCTACCCGCTCAACACCAGTTTCATGTACAACAGTAAAGAGAAGACTCAGGGGTGCAGGCCTTATGGGAAGAATTGCAAAGAAAAAGACACTTTTGAAACAGAAAAACAAAAAGAAAAGGTTAGAGTGGGCAAAGAAACACAGACATTGGACAACAGATGATTGGAAAAGAGTGTTATGGATCTTAACCCCATTGAGCTTTTGTGGGATCAGCTAGACTGTAAGGTGTGTGAGAAGTGCCCGACAAGACAGTCACATCTATGGCAAGTGCTACAGGAAGTGTGGGGTGAAATGTCACCTGAGTATCTGGACAAACTGACAGCTAGAATAACAAGGATCTGCAAAGCTGCCATTGCTGCACGTGGAGGATTATTTGAAGTTTTTTTCAAATTGTAATAGTAATTTTTCATGTTATTAATGTCCTGACTATACATTGAGATCAGTTGAATGACACTTTGGTGAATTAAAGTACCAATTTCTTTCCATAAGAGCAAAATCTGTACATTATTCCAAACTTTTGGCCACCAGTGTATATATATATATATATATATATTGTGTGTGTGTTCCACAGAAGAAACAGTCACATGGGTTTGTAAAAACATGAGGGTTTTAATTTTGAGCGAGCTAGTCCTTTAACACATACAATACCTGCCCTCCATCTGGAAAACTGCTATCAGCAATATGCTTTACGACGTTTCTAGAAGTTATCTAGAAGTTAGACTGCCGAACAACTTCTTAAAAGAAGTCCAGAACAGTTTGGCTAAGTTGATATAATCTCAACATTCTTGCTGGCACCAACTGTCACAACATGGCACCTCAATATGCTTGAAATTCACACACAGCAACAAAACAAATCATGTACAGACACACTCTCGCTGTCACACACACACACACACCTTAGCTCAAGAACTCATGCCATCTCAGCTAAAAACTCTTGCTATCATCTCTCGGCACCATTTACTCTTTCATGCCTCTCTAGGTTTTTTACAGGCTGGTGGAAACAAATTTGACGCATCTCTTCAAGAGAGCACATGACTAGCATTTTGTCTGCGCAGTAGACACCAGTGCACATCGATTTTTAACATAGAGGGATAACAAGCCTGAAAAAGGAGAGAAGCATTGAGGAATACAGTAGGAAATGGGGAAGAGAGACAGAAAGAGAAATAAATTATTAAGACTGAAAATGAATGTTGGGAAGAGAGTAAAAGCTTTAGAGATAACTGACAAAGAGAAACTGATGACAGAAGACACAATACACCTGCAAAGTTGTAATGCTAAATTATAGCCGTTAGCTAAGGTGTGCTCAGTCCTTTTATCCTGAATGACTGGTGTGGGTTAGGGTGAAATGTAATGTGTTAAAAATACACAATTAGGTAATTGCAGTGAAGTGATAGGGCACTCATTAACATACAAAGTGCACTTTGTTCTTTTATTTGTTCATACTGCATTTTAAAGGGATAGATCATCCAATAATTGCATTTATGTCATCATTTACTCACTTTCTTTTGTGGAACATTAATTCAGAATGACCATTCACTCTTATTACATCTATGACTTTTAGTCAGTAGCTTTGCTCTGATTTCCCAGGCAGTTTGCAGATCCGATACTTGTTGAACCAGGAAGCAGCAGCAGAAGTGTTCAGCCCGATGTCAGCCAGTCTTGCAGACGGGCGCTTCCACTGGGTCAAAATCAATCGAAAGGGACAGGAACTTCTTGTCCAGGTGAGTGTTTGGGCCTCTGTCTCCATAGTAACACATTGGCGACACATTCATGTCTGATATGTACAAGGGTGTGTCTTTATGTGTCTTTACTCACACACATTGTGAAAGTTTTATATCTATGTTAAAGGGATAGGTCACCCAAAAATGAAAATTCTCTCATCATTGATCACCCTCATGATATCCCAGGTGTGTATGACTTTTCCTTCTTCAGCAGAACATATTTGAAGAAAAATATAAAAATATCTCAGCTCAGTAGGTCCTTAAAATGCAAGTGAATGGTGATCAGAACTTTTGAAGCTCCAAAAATCACAGACAGTCAGTATAAACGTCATCCATACGACTCCAGTGGTTAAATTAATGTCTTCTAACATGATACGATCACTTTTGATGCAAAAAAGATCAATGTTTTAACTATGAATCATCGCTTCCGGTCAGCAGCAGTATGCCCGTGTGATGTTATCACATTGGCATGTTCATGTGAGAACTTATGCACGTGCGACACACCAGGAAGAGCAGCGCTGTTTACAAGTGAGTAGGAGGAACACTGTACAGAAGCTTCGTAGGTTTTGGCATAGATCTGTATTTCTATCTGTTTGTTTACTCACAATGGTGTGTTTGTGTGCTTATCCTGGATGTCTCAAATGAGAGAAAAGCGTGAGATTACATCTGTAACATGCCAACGCGAATACATCGCTCGAGAGACCACATGAACTCCACCCTCTCGTGAATGCACATACCGCTGCTGACCAGAAGTGATGGTTTATAGATAAAAAAATATTTAAATATTGATCTTTTTCGCACCAAAAGCATGGATGGCATTTAAGCTGACTGTCTGTGATTTTTGGAGCCTCAAATGTGTGCTCTGCTGAATAAAGAAATTTATATGAGTGAATGATGGAAGAATTTTAATTTTTGAGTGAACTATCCCTTTAAGATGCTATTATGCAACTTCAAAAACAGGAATGGGAATGAAGGACTTTTAGGTACCGTTTGATCAGTGGTATTGCATTTATACACTTTTAGAAATTACAAAATTCATTTTGTGAGATAATCATTACAATCTAAAATCTGTGATTCCCAACCAGAGGGAAGGGGGGAAACATATGTTAAACCTATAAAACAAAATGTACTGTATGACTTAAAAATAATAGCGATTAGGGCATGGTTAAAATGTAGATTTTCAGATGTACTGCAGTCTTCATTTGAACAATTTCAATATCAATTCTTATAATCCAAAGATCGATCCTATAATATGCAAAGTTAAGCAGCGAGATCCTTTCACTTCGTTTTTAGAGTAAAAGTTTGGTTTGACTCTTTCTGTGTGATGCGTCTAAAGACGAGATCCACAAAATCCATTTGTCATTGAATAATGTCTCTTTTAATATCCTTTCTGTTCTTTACAGTCAGTTTATGATCAAAAACAACAACAAAAATAAACATTTAAACTGTGGCAACTCTCTTGTAAAATATGCACTCAAACCAAACGCTAAACTGCCGGTTTTCTTAAAGAGACAGTACCGTTTTAGCACATCTACAACATATCAATGTAAATACTTTTAAAGAGTGCAAATTGTGCATGTATACACTAAACATGTAGGCCTAACAATATACAATATAATATACTGTCTACCAAGATGATTAAATACATTTGTCAAATTAATATTTTTAATATAATTTAGAAGGTCCCCTGTATGATTAACAGCATTAGTCTGTTCTAATTGTGCATTTCATGGCTCATTTGGTTTTGGTTTTGTTGTTGATAAATAAACGTCATAACTGGCAACTTCCTCTTCTCATTTCGTACATCAGGGATATTACAATATAAATGATAATGGTAAATGACAATCACCCTTTGGTACACATCTTTGGTTTATGTGTCGATAAAGGGGTACTAAAGCCTTACTGTTGGTGCTGTGGGGGTATTTACGGCAAGGTTGGGAAACACTGGTCTAAAGCAAAAAAAAAATGTAGCCGGCTGTGTAAACCCACAATCAAGCAGAAGCCTTAATCAACTGGTTGCTTTAGCATTGAGCTGGACTAAAACACAAGCTGAAAACAGTAATCCCACTATGGCTAGCTCTCCTATCAACATCCGTTTTTCACAGCCTAGTCTCATTGAGCACCAATATAACTTCATTTTTGTAAACTGACTGTTATGTGCTGCATTCTACATTTTGTTGCAGTTTCCAGGTCAAAATAAAAATTGAGGCGCTACAACAACAGTGCGTTTTATTCACTTTCACACTAATCACGAGTACAAAGGCTAATTTTGACTTTCAAAACACATATTTTTCACTCTATTACTCACACACTGTTAAGTTATAAAATCAAAACACTTTTACAACAACTTTACTTAACGCTTGTATTACAGACCCACCTACAATTACACACTTATTCCAATGTGATTAGCTCCCGTGGTAGCTCACCTGACAGAGTGTTGGACTTTGGATTAACGTGGTTCAAACCCAGCCAATCATGAAAGCTGACACGTGAAACTAAAGTGTCATAGAAGCGACACGAAATGATGTGCTTGCTTCAGAAATTGAGCTTTTCATTTCTCATTTTGTTGTAACACTATCGGTTAGGTTTAGGTTATAGTTTTAGGTTAGGGAGGTATGTTTTATTCATTTAAAATTCACCTTTAAAACGTCGTCTGATTACGACACCATTTCACTCGCTTTTGGCGCCCCCGTCTGAAATTTCACTGGGACTACAGCCAAACGTGTAATGAAGCATGTAATTTCATTTGGCAAAGATTTTGCCACGGTCACGTAATGTTTATGAGATCAGGCTGGTTTTTCATCAAATCAGTTAGGCTTACTGGGCAAACTTCACATACCGTAATTAATGTTCATGCCAACCATGGGGCCTGGGTAGCTCAGCGAGTATTGATGCTGACTACCACACCTGGAGTCGCCAGTTCAAATCTAGGGTGTGCTGAGTGACACCAGCCAGGTCTCCTAAGCAACCAAATTGGCCCGGTTGCTAGGGAGGGTAGAGTCACATGGGGTGTCGCTATAATGTGGTTCTCGCTCTCGGTGGGGCGTGTGGTGAGTTGTGTGTGGATGTCGCTGAGAATAGCGTGAAGCCTCCACACGCGCTATGTCTCTGCGATAACGCGCTCAACAAGCCACATAATAAGATGCACTGATTGACGGTCTCAGACGTGGATCTCAACTGAGATTCATCCTCCGCCACCCGGATTGAGGCGAGTCACTACGCCACCATGAGGACTTAGAGCGCATTGGGAATTGGGCATTCCAAATTGGGGAGAAAAAAAAGTTATCTGCCCCAGTTTGTGCACTGAAACTCTGATAGAAAGTAAACATGCTGAGGAGAGAAGACATGAACGACAGAAAAGTCGTCTTTCACAAAAACATGCATTTATATAGTTTACAGTTTATAGTTTATCATTTCAAATCGGTCAGGTTCTATACACCGAAATAGCTAATCTGGGATTTTTTTTTTTTTTTAAATGGTAGTTTTTGAAGGGTCTTGCACCATAGACAGACATCAACAAAAGCAGGTTGGATGGATTTTCCTGTTATTTCTATGACTGATTCAGTTTCACGACTGGTATAAATCTTATCCAAATTATCTGTCATTATGTGCCTCCAGATTGATAGCACAATAAGCAAGCAGTACCGTCTGTCTCGTGGCTCTGCTCTCAGCCCGGTGAGGATGGTGATTCTGGGCAGAATCCAGGGTGAGTTTCAGAAGAGGGTTCCTCGAGCTCCTTGTGTGCTGTTCTACACTCTACGATTTCACTGATGTGGCATCAGGCGTTTGAATCTAGGCAGGTTAGGACAAGGTGGGTGGTTGACTATGCTAAAAACAGAGGGGTGGGGGTGCACGGTTACGGTGGGCATATTTTTGACAGCATTGTGACAGCTGAGTTGCCAAGTGAAAGCCAAATGGAATTTCTCAGAGTTGCCTTGGAAACGCTTGCATTTTACATGATAAATGAAAAGGGTTTGAAGGTGGCATGACCCTGGCACATCGACAAACATTTCAGATAAATTACCAATAAAGCACTCGCACAACGACAACACCTTTTAGACTCATCATTAGTCATTATAAACACAAAATGGAATGGGCCAGCACTGAATGCACTTATTCAGTTTTACAAAGGCTTTTTAGAAACTAAAAGTGGCACCCATGTAAAATAATAATGAAGCTTGTTAAAGAGTTCATTAAAGCTGATTAGAGTAGAAGAGCGAGTCTTCTCCATTTAAACAAAGCCAGAGCAGTGATTTGACCAATTGAATGTCTAATTCAGTTCATTTTCCTATTTCAGGTGGTGACATCGACGATAACGAACTGGTCCACACTGGATTGAGAGGGTTTATTGGTTGCTTGTCCTCTGTGCAATACAATCAGGCCACCCCTCTGAAGGCAGCCCTACAAAACAGACAAAACCCGTTAGTTACCGTTATTGGCCGGCTCGAAGCGTCAGGTTGTGGGATGATTTCCAGCTCCAATACACACACACTGTCAGGTAAACACATTCCAATTAAACTCAAGAACTGTATCATTGCAATATCCTTAGCCAATCATGTTTTATGACCTGGTGTTCTCCATCGGGGACCAGTTGAACAGCTGTTTACAGCTTTCATTGAATATATGGCTAAATAGTTTTTTTGCAGATGTCCCTTGTAGATATGCGCAACTAGGGCTCTCACGATGAAATTTGGCTGACAGTATGTGATTATGATGATTCATTGTCAGTTTTAGGGCTTTCACAACTATGACAATTAATTGTGATATAAAATGGCATGCTTCTTAATGTGTGTGTACAGGATGCTTACTAGGGCTGGGTATTGCCAGCCACCTCACGATACGATACGGATCATGATACGTATGTAACAATACGATATATTGCAATACATCACGATATAATGGTTCAGTTTCCTTATGATTCACATGCTTTCAGTTTCATTCCAATAAATATTGGTATATTTCAGTTAAGTCCATTTTACTTACAAATGAAATATACAAATTTCATGTATTCCATCAATAAATATGTCAAGAAATTGCATGTGTGTATATGTATGTATGTATATGTGTGTGTGCGCGTGTGTGTGTGTGTGTGTGTGTGTGTGTGTGTGTTTATTGTTTAGATGCCTAATTTGTCCTATTTACAAGCATTTACATCAATATGTAGAACACGTGCTAAAACCTGGTACCATCTCTTTAAGGACAGGGACTTTAACGCGAATAGAGTCGAATGTCCAATTAGAATGAAATATTTATTTTTGCCTTTTTTTTTTTTTTATTTATCAGCATCTATCTGTAAAGACCAAAGAGGGAATAATAAGAGACATTATCAATGACAAATGGACAAACCAGCCCATCTGGCACCAACAATCATCCATGCGATTATCTAATCAGCCAATCGCTTGGCAGCAGCGCAGTGCATAAAATCATGCAGATATGGGTCAGGAGCTTCAGTTAATGTTCACATCAACCATCAGAATGGGGGAAAATGTGATCTCACTGATTTGGACCGTGGCATGATTGTTGGTGCCAAAGAATTTCTGGGATTTTCACACACAACAGTCTCTAGAATTTACTCAGAATGGTGCCAAAAACCAAAAACATCCAGTGAGTGACAGTTCTGTAGATGGAAATGTCTTGTTGATGAGAGAGGTCAACAGAGAATGGCCAGACTGGTTCAAACTGATAAAGTCTATGATAACTCAGATAACCACTCTGTACAATTGTGCTGAGAAGAATATCATCTCTGAATGCTATTCTGAGGTGCAGGTTGGCACTGTTTTGGTGGCACGAGGGGGACCTACACAATATTAGGCAGGCGGTTTTAATGTTGTGGATGATTGGTGTATGATGATGTTTAAAACTTTTGCATGCATATATATATATATATATATATAATTATATGGTAACACTTTACAATAAGGTTCCGTATATATTGGTTGCCTCAGGTTGACTGGGCTCCAAAAACAACATATTATATTATATTATGCAATAGTAAAATATTTCTGTCCTAAATTCTTCACTTTCACATTTTATTTTAAGGCTCTCCTAACCCTTGACCTTTGAGATTCTGAAACAGCGTTAGCGAGCGTCTCCTCCTTTGTTTAAGGCCCTTGCTATAACGCAACACAAATATGTGTCTCTCTTTATTCTTTCTCTCTCTACAGAGGACTCTGCAAAATCAGACAGCGGCAAAGACCCACTGAAAAACGCAGATCAAAATGATGTGGCATTAATTGGAGGTATAGATCCCATCATATTGTGTTCTTAGAAAAAACTGTCAGAATAATAGCTAGCTGTGGCAAGTAATAGACCATCCTCGACTTTGACGCTGTACAGCTGCATATTTCTTTAGTGTTGCATTGTTGGTTTAGTGCTGTTTTGTGCTCTTCTCAATTCTACTTCTGCAGCAGTGCTTTTAAAAAAGAAAAAATGAATCCATTCTCTATTTATTTTGTAAGGTACATTTATGGGATACAAAACCACGGCATAACATTCAAACCTCAGGCAGTTAATTAGTAACGTCCATTTATCTGTTTTCCTGTATCCATATTTTAACCCTGAAAACACTAATATTGGCCATCCTCATGTGTGTAATAAACAGGAGTAGTGGCTGCAGTTGTGTTCATCACACTCTGTGCATTGGCCGTGATCATTCGCTTCCTGTTTCGACACCGTCAGACCCCAGCGCCCCCTGGAATCACCCCAAAGACGCATCGTCCCAGCATGGAACGCCCACCATACCGGCCTGAACTGGATCTACACAAACCACAACATGACAGCAAAGAATACTACATATGACCTGTCCGTGTTGTGCTTGATCTTTATTTGAACAGCCTGTTGCCAGTGTACATGCTTACAACCAGTGGTCGATTTGTAATTTTTTTTAAGGGGGATGGTGTAGTCAAAGTTTGTTTGTTTTTTTCTTTTGGGGGGGGGGAGGGTCTATTATGGGTCATTGACAAATTACACCCAAAATTAAAATGAGAAACCTTTTAAAAATGTGGTTTAAAACACTTATGTCATATTCTCAGAAATGTAATTTTTGTCCAATTTGGTTTCATACATTTTTGAAAGACCTTTAATAAAAAATAAAAAAAATAAAAAAATAAAACTTTCAAATTGTCATGTGGTGTAACCATTAAGTGAAAAGTATTATAATACTTTCTTTGCACATTAAATACATGAGTATAAACAACATATTCATTAATTTACAAAAAGTTTTCAAACTAACTTTGTACGTTTTTTTTTTTTTTTTTTTAATAAATAGCCAAAAATATCAAGAATTTTTCTCAGGGTTACACCACATGAACAAAATGTGCCTTTTCATAAACATGTCAAAATAAATATCAGATGTCTTTTAAGCATCTTCCTTTTTACATCCGTTGACTGCGGGCCGTTCCAGTTTCTCCCGTTTATTTCAATAGAAGTGACCCGTCTCTGCTAAATAGTCTCAGTACCAATGTTTATCTCACTAAATACTGACAAAATACTATTTCACTGGGTTTTATAGTTTTTATGGTCAACATAAACAACTAGATGTCTACCTACATGTTGGTTACCCCCTTAAAGATTTTGATTTGGTGGACAAAAGCATTTTAAAATATGAATCATATTTTTAAACAGTGGTTTCACTGTTTATTTTTTTAAGAAATAACAATAAAATATTATTCTGCACTAGTCAAGCCAACATTTCTTTTTTCAGGAATTTCAGATTTTAATGAGACTTTTTTTTTTTTTTACTGTTTCTGGACTCCACATGACATTTTTTACTTTAAGCCCCAGAAAAAAAATGTCAGCAATTGAAAAAATGTTCATCATAGTAGAGGTGTATTCAAGTAAATGGTTTGTGTGAATTGCATTTTTTATGTAATGAGCATCACTTCATTGACCTTTAGGACACATGGACATTATGCACCTGTTACCCTCGGTTATTGTATTTTATGATGAATCTTGTAAAAAGAATCCACGTTATGATCGTGAAAAGGTTTTTTTTTTTTTTTTTTTTTTTTTCGCTCTCCCACTGCAGACACTTATTTTTGAAAGTGCAACATTTGAAAACTTGTGGCGTAAGTTTCATGTGAACAGTAGGAAGGACAAATCAACCCATCGCAAACTCCAACACATCTGCCAGTGTTTTCAGAACACCGGCGCCGCAGTGGAGAGAGAGCTTGCACGCTCAAGGTTGCCAGATTGCGGGACTAAAGTGTCACCCTGGCAGCATATATATAAACTGTACAAGAGTCCGGATTTGATTGGGGGATTTCACCTGTAGAAATCTGGCAACCTCACAAATGTCGAAATCTAATTTTGACCGGCTCATCTGCCTTTTTTAAAGTCTGTTATTTATCAGATGTGATTAGTGCATGATTAGTTCTAAGTAATACATGACACGATTGATCTAAAGGGGATGGTAAGGGGGGATGGTGGTTTTACAAGGGGGATGCTTTTTGGTATTTCTTGCAACAAGGGGGATGGCATCCCTTCGCATCCCCCCTCAACTCGAGCCCTGCTTACAACAACAAAGCCTCTCTTGCACACTACAACCATCTTCACAGCTGGCTCAGCAGCCAATCAGAAGGCCTGTTTTTGTGGCAACCTAACAGTGGCTATCTTTCATAGGCTGCGGTGCGACATTAATGTTTGTTGTTTTCTATGAAGAGAGTAATGATTGTGTGAAAATAATGTGTGAATGCCCCTTGGATGATGACAGAGCTGTATATTGTTATTTAAAGGCATAATAGTAGGATAAACATGCACAACACACACACTTTCCAAGCAAACAGCACAGCAGGAGTGTTGAAGCATCTCTCTGAAAGATCATTACCCAGTGTGCCCGCACAGAGAGTGCACTAAAAGCCCAGTGGACAGCAATTTTGTGGCAGGGTGGTGGACCTTCCCAGACATTGTTTTTAAAGTATCGATCATCTCTCATCATGTCCAAAAACTAAAGATCAAAGACATCCGCCTCTGACAAGCCCTGCGTTTCATATTGAAACTATCGACTGGTGCAGGAGTCACTACAGGCCGGGATTAGCCACCAAAGGACTATAAGTGTACATCAGCGGCGGCTGTGGGATGGAACAGGAGTCATTTGTGTGTATGCTGATTCCCACGGGCAGGACAGATGCAGTCCATGTTATTCTCTCTCCAACCGTAATCGAGACAGTCTCACAACTGAGTGTACCCAGTGTGCCCCCTGGAACAAATGTCCTCCCTATTGAAGTGCATTATATCTCCTGCCTAAAAAAAAACACTTGCCTTCTATGGACAATTAATTTAATGGCTGTTTTCTTTTTTTTATATATATATATATATATATATATATGATTATTATACTGTATATGAGTGTTGTATATACATTTCATAATTATATTTAATAAATGGAGCTTTCTAAGAGCTTTTGGGTGCCGATGACCAATTGAACTGGTTTGGTATATTTATGCAGAAATGAATGCATAATGCATCAAAAGCATACTACTGTTTGAGCAGCATGTAGTATGCACTGTATACTGACAGAATTGCAGAATCCAGTCATAAAATGGAATTAACAAATGCAGAATTTTACATATTTGGGATATGATTATTTTATTAATTAACAATTATTTAAATAAAAATCATGATTTATCAAAATCATTGATATATAAATGTTAGGGCTGTCAATTAATAAATACGTTATTTTTTATATAATTAATTAACTTAATTAACAAGGGGTGGCTCAGTGATTAGCACTATTGCCTCAGAGCGAGAGCAAGAAGGTCCTGGGTTCAAGTTCCGGCTCAACTGGGCCTTTCTGTGTTGAGTTTGCATGTTCTCCCCTTGTTCAGGCGGGTTTCCTCCAGATGCTTCGGTTTCCCCCACAAGTCCAAAAACATGCAGGTTAAGTGAACTGGAGACTTTAAATTGCCCTGTAGATGTGAGTGAGAGTCCCTCAGCCACTGGGGGTTGCATCAGAAAGGGCATCCAGCATGAAACCTGTGCCAAGTCAAATATCACAAATGGTCTGCTGTGGCAACCCCCTAACGGGAGCAGCCAAAAGAAGAAGGATCAGACTTAATTAAAACGTTAAATCGACAGCCATAAATATACAAACTGAAAGTGCTTAATTTGTTTTTCAGTAAAAATAAAAGCTCGAACTGGAGTGGCGAGTTCGAATCCAGGGCGTGCTGAGTGACTCCAGCCAGATCTCCTAAGCAACCAAATTGGCTGGTTGCTAGGGAGGGTAGAGTCACATGGGGTATCCTCCTCATGCTCGTGATTAGTGGTTCTCTCTCTCAATGGGGCGTGGTAAGTTGTGTGTGGATCGTGGAGAGTAGCATGAGCCTCCACATGCTGTGAGTCTCCACGGTGTCATGCACAACGAGTCACGTGATAAGATGCGCGGATTGACAGTCTCAGAAGTGGAGGCAACTGAGACTTGTCCTCCGTCACCCGGATTGAGGTGAGTAACCGCGCCACCACAAGGACTTACTGAGTAGTGGGAATTGGGCATTCCAAATTGGGAGAAAAGGGAATATTTATTTATTTTTTTAAAAAAGCTAATTACTACTATTAATAACTATTTACTTTAATTACTAACTAAAACAGAGAAGATCCCTTTAGACCTTCAACACTGTGTGTGAAGTTATAAAACTAATAATTAATTTGTCATATCATTAAATATCAATATTTTCAAATTTTTTATTAAAAGGCACATTTTGTTCAGGTCATTTGGTGTAACCATTAGAAGAATTCATGATACTTGTAAAAAAATATTTTGTACCTTGAATTTTTTAAAGCTGCACTATGTAACTTTGGGCTCTCTAGCGACATCTGTGATTGAAATTTATAATTGCAAGCAAGAAGAACACTTAAGTGAGTCATTTAATTAATCATTTCTTTAGCAGTAAAGTTTAAATAGAGAGCTGGTTAAACACTAAACAAATTAACATGTACATTACTGTACTATAAACACATGTACATTTTAAACAATTTGAGATTATACATTTCATGGGGACTCAAACGTTTGACTGTCCGCCACAAAAACAAAGATTACTTGGAAAGAGAAAATAAGGCTTGATTTTGCAGAGGAACCGTGCAGAAGGCACACAAGATATGCGTGTGTTGTATTAAGATCATCTCTACACGCTCTAAAGTTTCATACGACTAAATCCTGCTGTTTTCTCTGAGTCAGATAAAAAGGAAAACAAGGGGGGTGAAAAAGGAGTAGGGAGATTGAATTATCAATGTGTCCAAATTCAATTAAGCCCCGAATATGAGTGGATATCTCGAGAATCTGAGCCTGAAAATAAAGCCTGTTAAAATAATGCAGCAGTGCCTTTTTGGAGGGTTTTCAGATGCAAGAAGTAAACCTCAATTTCAAAGCAGGAAGAGAGGAAAAGATAGTGAAAGGAATATTCAGTGTAAAGATACTGTATTTGGCCTTGAAACAAAAGAATCAGTGTTAGTGGTTTAATAATGCCCAGATGTATTTATTAGGGGCCAAGCACAGAAGGTGCGTATGCACCTGTTGTAATTGTTAGTGTTCTTCGTATTATTATTCCGCCATTGAAGCCTATGACAGCCCATAGAACCGTACTTACGAAAGTTCTGAAATTTGGTACACTGATTGAGGACACCCTAAACTATTACTAACCCAAATGTGGGGTTTCTATTGAATAACCTCTAGCGCCACCAACAGTTCAAATTTCACTTATGTTAATTCTCATAACTTTTGAACCGTAAGGCCTAGAATCAAGCACAGCAAAATGGACGTGAGGCTGTATCTTCACAATGTTTTAGCGTATTGCAGTTTTGTATAAAGTATCCATTCGTCATACTCAAGTAAAAGTAAAGATACCTTCATGAAAACTGACTCACGTAAAAGTTAAAGTAGCTCATGAGAAAAATACTTAAGTATAAGTAGTAACTGATTTTAAATTTACTTAAGTATCAAAATTACAAGTAAATCACATTAATTTAGCAACAGCTAATTTTTTTTTCTCTCCCGAGTTTGGAATGCCCAATTCCCAATGTGCTGTAAGTCCTCGTGGTGGCGTAGTGACTCGCCTCGATCCAGGTGGCGGAGGACGAATCTCAGTTGCCTCCGCATCTGAGACCGTCAATCCGCGCATCTTATCACGTGGCTTGTTGAGCGCGTTACCGCGGAGACGTAGCGCGTGTGGAGGCTTCACATTATTCTCCGCGGCATCCACACACAACTCACCACGCGCCCCACCGAGTGCGAGAACCACATTATAGCGACCACGAGGAGGTTACCCTATGTGACTGTACCCTCCCTAGCAACCAGGCCAATTTGGTTGCTTAGGAGACCTGGCTGAAGTCACTCAGCACACCCTGGATTCAAACTGGCGACTCCAGGGTTGGTAGTCAGCGTCAATACTTGCTGAGCTACCCAGGCCCCTTACTCAACAGCTAATTAAACCCATGGCAACTTATTAAACACAATTTCTGCCAGGGTATGCAAACTTTTGAGCACAACTGTATATGATTGGATCCACTCAATGATCTCATCTTTTTGTGTGCATGTGATGCTCTGGTGCTCTCAAGAGCAAAAAGACTACCTGTACCACTACATGCAGAAAAAAAGCTGAAAGAATATACAAAATGCATAAACTGCATAGTTTTCTATAACACTGAATCAATAAAACACTTAAATGTTTTGCCATATTCATTTGTCATGCATTCATGAAGCTTATTTTGTGAAAAGTACATTTGCCATTATCAGTAAACAGGGTAAAAGCTTTCGGCAGCATTCCCAAACACAATTTCAGCACCATCGCTGTCTCTTGATTAAATATATGTGAGCAAACCAATTACTGCAAAACACAATTATGGTTCACATTGATTTTAATTGGATGCACAGTGGACAGTCAAACGCCAAGAGCAGAGACTAAATCACTGGTGGTGACTAAGTCTCTATTATTTAATGCCTTGATTAAACCCATCACCCTCCACACAAAAGCAAAACAACTGTGATACCGTCGATCAGCTGCGGGAAAGGCCAGAGAAGCCAATTAACCTTGGCTGTCATTTAAGGTTTAAGGGAGCTCTAACCCAACGTGTCCATGTGTCATCTGTGTCATACGTGATCTCTTGCATCAACTTCTAATTAATTGTTCTTGGAACCATCTTGGAAGCATTTTTAAAAAGTCAGCTGGACATCTGGACCTTTGGGGCGGCAGCTGTATTTTGGCCAGCGGTTGTGAAACTCAGAAACTGTCATTTCAAACACGCATTGTGTTTTGCTATTAATTGGTGAAGTTCATCTGTATGGAAATCAAGGCAGAAAAGTCTTTCCAGAGTATCCTGGTGAAGGTTTAATTTAAGTTTTAAGGTTGGCTGTGTCTGGCAGCAGGATCTCATCGCTCACATGCAGTTCTAGATGTTCAAATCTCTTCCAAACAGCCAATCGCTGTGGGCAATCCCTCTGTGTGGCCTGTATACAAATGCCCTACTTTTGAGATAACTTTATTTATTCCACCAAGGGTGGAAACTTAGTTTCAGATATGTCATGGTAAAATTACTGTGGGTTCAGAACCAACATCTGTTTGACGTTTTAAATTAATCCTATAACATCATATCATATGTAATACATGATTTTCTAAATCCTCTACATAATCAACATGATCAATATTGTATGCAATGTACTAGATATCAACTGCCTCCCGGTGGAAGTTTCCGTGCTCTTCTGGAAGTAGAAGACCTTGTAATATTTTCTAAAATGACCGCTTCGTATTGCTACACATGCCTTTTCGCTGTGAATTTGGCTGATTTTATAAGTAACAATAATGTTTATATTGTGTCTGGTATTTCAAAATGACTTGTGCTTGGTTACAATTTCGTGCATTAATTTATAGAAATTATGATATAACAGGCTTTTGAGGTTTATATCTCAGATCATCATTACATTACATTCATGCCAACTACAATAAAAACCACAGAGCTTTGAAAATACTGACATCTAATTGTTATACAATATATTTAAAGTGTGAACTGATATTTACATCTATTTTTATATATGCAGCCTGCTCTGTCTTTATAAACATCTCACTGTTTTACTTTACAAGCTATTATGATGTCTTCTCACTATAACCTCCTGAAACCCAGCAAAAGAAAAAAAGTTAAAAATGTTGCTTTCTTAAAGGTGCACTAAGTATTTTTTCCTCATTAAAAAAAACAAGTTTTACTCCTAATGAAATGAAGTGTACGCCAACAAAACTACATCTGTTAAGAAAAGTATCTCATGGTTTACTCATCTTATGCTATCCCAGATGTGTATGACTCAAATGAAGATTTTTATGGACCTATGGCATTGTATAGACCAACAGAGCTGAAATATTCTTCTCAAAACCTTCATTTGTGTTCTGCAGAAGAAAGAAAGTCAAACACATCTGGGATGGCATGAGGAGGAGTAAATGATGAGAGAATTGTCATTTTTGGTGAACTATCCCTTAAGTTTTTACATTGAACCTCTTTGTATCAAAAGAGTATCATCTATAGTTTCATCCGATATGCCAATTTTTAAATTTGAGTGATGTGTTGCGAAATGGCACACTGTTAAACACAATGACAGCAGATGTGGACTATAATGCTATTTTTTCCCAATCCTATATTTACTGTGCATTATCACATTGAGAATAGATGTATTCATGCAAAAGTTGAAAAATGTTGATTTCAGAGGCTTTATATGGAGTTAGGATGAAAATAAGGTGCATTTCAAACTGTTCTGAGACCAGTGAAGACAGACAGCACATTGGACGTTAAGTCATTCACTAAATAGGGAGCAAGGGAGCATCCTATAGCTCTCTATGCAGCTAAGTGCATTCACAATAAAAGTGATATTGTTCATATATTTTACATTTGACTTGTTGAAAATGTTAATTCATTAATATAGTTTTAACAGTGTTATTTGTAACAACACCATAGTAAACACATGGAAGCATTGATCTTCTTTACTACCATGGTGTGACGAGGAGGAGGGTGGTGCCGAGCCGTGAGTGCGCACGCCCGGTCCCCAATCTAGCTAATCAGAGGAGGAGAGGAATAAAGACGGGCTGGATGAGGCAGTTCGACAGAGAGAGAGCCACATGGAGCTGGTGTGTGTGTGTGTGTGTGTGTGTGTGTGTGTGTGTGTGTGTGTGTGTGTGTGTGTGTGTGTGTGTGTGTGTGTGTGTGTGCCTTTTTTTTGTCTCCAAAGCAACAAGACTAAGTGTGTTTCTGAACACAAACATGCAGCCATAGATGGATCAATGGCTCAATTTAAATGAAATTTCCCAGAGCAAAAGTGCTTCCCTTGTTCAGATGGTTTCTAAAAAAACCAATGACAATTGTATTTTTCTGGCCTCTCACAAGCTGCTCGTTTTAGTAAAGAGATCGGTGAGCAGAATGAGGCTCAGTGCTCTTAGATGTGAAAATCTACTTCAAAAGTCTTTTGAAGAAAACCATCAGTTACAGAGACGTTACAGTGTTTCCATACTTTCCCCAGCTGGAGTGGTCAAAGAATGCATTGCCAATCTCAGTGAGGCTCTAGTTAAAAAAGTAAAAAAAAATGTGACAATCACAGTCAAGAAATCATGCTATGTTAAGGATGTCTATTTTGTAGGGGCCTGGGTAGCTCAGCGAGTATTGCAAGTTTGAATCCAGCGTGTGCTGACTGACTCTAGTCGCTACAGTCACATTGGGTAACCTCCTCATGGTCGCTATAGTGTGGTTCGTTCTCAGTGGGGCATGTGGTGATTTGTGTGTGGATGCCACGGAGAATAGTGTGAAGCCTCTACACGCTACGTCTCCATGGTAACACGCTCAACAAGCCACGTGATAAGATGCACGGATTGACGGTCTCAGACGTGGAGGCAACTGAGATTTGTCCTCCGCCACCCGGATTGAGGCGAGTCACTACACCACCACGAGGACTTAGAGCGCATTGGGAATTGAGCATGAGAAATGGGAGAGAAAAGGGGAGAAAAAGGATGTCTGTTTTGTTCAACTCTCATTTGATTTTAGATCACTACTAATCAGGGCCTGTATTCACAAAAAAATCTTTAGGCTAAAAGTAGCTCCTAAAACCACGACAGCTTAGAAGTTCTAAAGCCTGAAGCGTAACTCACAAATGATCCAAAGCAAGCCCGTTGTCGTCAATCCATATTAAACACAATGTTTTAGAATATTATTATGACATCAGCCTTTTAAAAAGGTATCGCCCAAATCACAATTGAGAAGTATTTTAATAATTTAACATTATATTATATTGGCCTAGTGTTTTCCTGTGGATGCACGCTCGCTGCATATAAATATATATATATATATATAAATATATATATATATACATATATTCCGTTATCTGTCTTTGAGGAATTTGCTGACAAACTGCGCTTCCCTGTCTATCAATCACATTGGGTGATTTAAAAGAGCGCGATCATTAAATGTGACGTCATCCATAGCAACGAGGTCAACTCCGCCTTTCTCTTACATTAAGATTTCCTTAGTAAAATTTGCTCTTAGCAGTTTTGTGAAAAGCTGGCAAAAACTCTTAGCTAGGAACTCTTTGGAGAACTCCTAGTGGTAAGATAAAAATCTTTGTGAATACGGGTCCAGGTTTAGGTTAAGGTTTTAGGTTAGGGAGGTACGTTTTACTGATTAAAACCTCCATCTAACATTCACCTTTAAAACCACGTCTGATTACGACACCATTCCACTCGATTCTGGCGCCCCCCACTGGACATTTCACTAGAAACTGCATAATGAACCACATAATTTCGTTTAGCAAAATTCTTGCCACGGTTAAGTAATGTTCACAAGATCAGGCTGGACTTTTCACAATCCAATAGATTCCTGATGGAAGACCCGGCCCATATTTTTTGGCTATGAATTAGGTTTTTATGTTGACTTTAATACTTCAGTATTTCTTGAGAATTCAGTGGCATGTTTAAGGACATGGGGATGGAATTTTTCATAGAACTTTGACTCGGTGTAGATATATACTCTAAGGGTGCACTCACACTAGGCAATCTGTACCGTGCCCGAGCAAGTTTGACTTCCAAAGTCCAGTTCGTTTGACTAGTGTGATCGCTCCATACCATGCTTGAAGCGGTGGGCTTGGGCACGGTTCAGTTGGACTCAGGCACGGTGCGCATCTAGTGTGATCGCTAACCGTGACCGAGTACGGAACTCAAAACATGACGTCAATGATGCGACTGTTCCATTTAACAAACATGCTGGGAAAGGGATCACTTTGGTCTACGGCAGAGGTACAGTGTTTACTGGATATTTGGGCAGACGAGAGTATACAGGAACAACTGGATACAACACACAAGAACTCAGAGATATTTGGTCAAATTCGCGACTATCTTCATGCTCCATGCTCGACTATCAATACAAAAGAACCGTTGAGCAATGATGTGACAAGCTGAAAAAACTACGGGTTCTGTATCTGAAGGTATGAAATGCAATCCGTAACTCTGGCAGCTCGTCGGACAAAAAGGATAAATTCCAGTGGTACGATGCTGTTGACAATTAGGCATGTGAGAGGCCCGTGTTTCACCGTGCCCCAAACGACGCCAAATAAGACACAAAGTAACATTACAATGATGGACTCCATTGTGCTCTGCGAGAGCGGTTTTCTTCCTGTTTTCTTCAAAACAAAAAATCACATCGTAATGACGTAAGCGTGCTCAGGCCTGGAACATTAAGTGCAATGTGAGTGCGGGGGAGTGGGGGAGTGGGGAGGGGGAACGATCATGCTTGGGCACGGTACAAGGCAACTGGGCCTAGTGTGAGCACACCCTAAAAATAAAGGTTTTTTTGTCGGCATGTATGGTTGCATAAAGAAACTTTAACATCCATGGAAACTTCCCATTGCACAAAAGGTACTTTGTAGTGGGCAAAAAAGGCTCTTTAGACTATAAAATGTTCTTCAAATAATTCATAAACACCTTTTTTGGAATGCTTATTTTTAAGAGTGTAAAGGAAGTTTTTAATTGTGGCACAGGGACACAAACTTCAGCATATATTTAATCAGCTGTGCCAAAAAAAAAAAAAAAAGAAAGTACTTTA
Source organism: Myxocyprinus asiaticus (assembly GCF_019703515.2). Classification (NCBI taxonomy): domain Eukaryota; kingdom Metazoa; phylum Chordata; class Actinopteri; order Cypriniformes; family Catostomidae; genus Myxocyprinus; species Myxocyprinus asiaticus. The sequence goes on along the minus strand of NC_059380.1, from coordinate 997,917 downwards.
CATTTGGTTACTCTGTCCCCTTTATCAAAGAGTTAAGAAAATAAAATAGTTGGAGTGTAGAGAGAAATTTCTCAGAAGATATAGCAGAGAGGGACGGACTGTTCATTCGAGATTTGTTTTAATTTCCTTGAAATAGGTAAGCTGTATGTTTGTGTTTTGTATGGGCGAATTTTTTTCCCCTTTAATTAGATTATTATTTATAAGGTGAATATTCATATGCACAGTATCATCTATCATTTGCAAGCGGTCCATAATTTATTTAAATGTGCAGAAAGCATCTGCGGATACATACCATTTTCACAATAAATCTACACAAGCCAAATGGACTCTCTAAAAACTCAATAAACATCAAAACACAATTACTACTACTTAAAGTTAATACTCCTTAAAATTGGCTAAAATCAGCCACTTAATGTTTGATGGGGTTCCACGCATTTCTGTGAACTGCTGATTGGATGTGTCCAAGGCTTGTAGTTGACATAATGGCTTTCTGGGAACTCAGGCCATTTCAAAAGCTTGGTTACGACCTCCAGGGCAATAAAATCAATACACAATTAAAGTATTACTGGAAACGGAAACTGCATTAAAGTGTACTTTGAACCTGAAACTGCAGCATTGATATTTATAACTGACCATCAACATCTAGATTTGATCTGACCGTTTCATGTACATGTCAGACCTCTATTATACAGGTTAACATCAGTGATCATTTTCATGACGGGTCTAACGTCTTCTAATTCTAATTATTGTTTGAAGAATTGTAGAGATGTTTTTTCCCCAATAATAACACCTTAAAGTTTCCTCTAAATAGCTCAGCATGCTAACTAGGGCTAGGTATTGATAGATTGATAGATACATTGTAGCTTTTTACAAATTTACAAAGACATATACTATGGGGTCCTGTGAAGCTCAGTGAGTATTGACGCTGACTACCACCCCTAGAGTCATGAGTTCGAATCCAGGGTGTGCTGAGTGACTCCAGCCAGGTCTCCTAAGCAACCAAATTGGCCCGGTTGCTAGGGAGGGTAGAGTCACATGGGGTAACCCCCTCGTGGTCGCTATAATGTGGTTCTCGCTCTCGGTAGGGCGCGTGGTGAGTTGTGCGTGGATGCCGTGGAGAATAGCGTGAGCCTCCATGCACGCTGCGTCCATAATATATAATATTTCAGCTCTGTAGATCCATCTACACATATACACAATAGTCTGAGTTCAATAAAACTGAAGCTCAGTCATCAGCATTTGTGACATAATGTTGATTAACACAAACATTAGTTTCGACTCGTCCCTCCTTTTCTTAAAAAAGCAAAAATCTGTGTTCCAGTGAGACACTTACAATGGAAGTCAATGGGGTCAATCCGTAATCATTAAAATTAGAGGTCGACAGATTGTGGATTTTGCAGATATGATAACTAAGGTGGTGGGAATGGCCAATAACAGATTAATCGGCTGACAATTTTCAAAAACGATTTATAGAATGTTAAAAACATTTCTTAGTCTTTCCTTCCTACGAGCACATGCTACATTCTACTAAAACGTCCAAAATGAATAAAATCACAGATGAAGTTTATTTTCCAACAAAAATACCAATAATAACCAGAAAAAGAAGATTTGGTGCATAATGCAGCATTTTTAACTATAAACAAGCCCGAAATACACTTACTTATTTTGGGCCTCATGTTTGGAAAAAATTAAAACTTGGCTCCTTCAAAATGCTCCATATTCAAGTATTTACTAAATTTAACTTGCATGGCCTATATATTCATCAGATTAAGGATTTAGAATTTATTTTCACAAGACATTAAATTGGAGACACAATGTATGTGGTATATCTTTCTAACTCTAGTTAAAATACTAACCGTTTCAAAACAATAGCCAAAGACATAAACAATATGTGTCTTAACTTGATTTTAGTGTGATAAATCACTTATTAACATTTTCTGCATAAACTTGTATCCAATTTTACAACTTCATTACCAATGCTATAAATAAATAAAAATAAATTAATTAATTATAAAATGTAAAAAACTTTACTGCTCAAATAATTGTAAACAAAACAGAATAATGTGTGCTTTTATAAAATTGTAATCTTCACATTTCTGCCTCCAAAAATTGGCCCCATTCACTTCCATTGTAAGTGCCTCACTGTAATCTTGAGTGTTTCTTTTTTTCCTCTCTCTCGCTTTTTTTTTTTTTTAAGGATGGACGAAAGACATTTTTGTGGTAATCAACATTATGTCACAAATGCTGTTGATTGAGCTTAACTTGTATTTTTACACGGCTCTCTGGATTACTTGATTCTGATTGGTCAATGGCGCCATCTAGTGGTCTGATATTTCTCAGTAACAACCGCACATCCACGTATCCGGGTATTACAAGTCATCTTCCCTGCTCCTCAGATCACTGCGAGATCTCTACAAATAAGCTAATAAAATAATTTAAACTCAGCGATTCATGTGCATTTATTTGTTTATTTGGCAAGTGGTCTTGTAATAAGATGAATAATGAGCAGTGAGACGTTCATTAATTACAAAATAAACCCCGACAATGTGATCAGGATCCCGATGCGAAGCGGAGAACTCTTGAATCACCTTGAAAGGGTTTTTTTTTTGCGAAAAATACCAGCTGACATTATCCCTTACTTAAAATATCTTAAAACTGTATTTTCTAGCAATGATATAGTTCATTTTTTTATAAACAGATATTCACAATTAAGAGCCATTATTTTAAAGAGCTAGTAATTTATTTCCATGTAAATGTTTATCATTTTCTTCTCTGCACGAGTGTCTATGTGTGTAGTATTAAGCATAATCAACCTGGCTGGGCGATATGGCAAAAAAATAAAATCTCAATTTTAATCAAACTTATGCACGATTCGATTTTTTCAACTTTTAAATGTACTCCAACATGATTCATGTTCATGTTCATGTTGTTTATTAGAATGCAAGGCAACCTGGTTAGAGAAATCCATGTTCTTTATATTGTAGGAAACAAAGTTGTGCAAGAAATATGTACAAATGCATCACCGGGGGAAGCTGTCAACAGAGTGTAAATGTAAAATAAATTCAAATCTAATAAACCCAGATGTTCAGAAATAATAGAATAAGAAAACTGCTAAATAATTCTTAGCCAGTGTAGGTAATCATTTTATCTAAACCAAGTCTATCTAGAAAGTTATCTAGAAATCAATATCTATAAATGATCAAGTCTATCTAGAAGTACTCAGTGTGTATCAGACAATTTGTATGTATATTCATAAACCGCTGCAGATGGCGGTTCACGTTGAGCAGCGCAGTAATATTAAATAATTTATCATTACAATTCAACTCGCAAATGATCACTTGCCAAATGTTGGCTATAGATGCAGTACACTTGAAACACATCACAGAACAAGCAATAATTAATAATCTATATGAATCATCATGGCAAAAGGAGCTGCAGATGTTTGATTCTCCCATATATAGTCTCTCCATGATTTGAAATGAAGCGCCCATAACTGTCACGTAACTAATGCTTTTTTATAGGTAAAAAGAAAGGAGACCGTTCATCAACATGTGCATGCCGAGGCCAGTTCTGATTTTAAGCTGGTGTATACCTGCATGATGGATGAATCTGAGCTACAATCACACTGTGTACAATCATACTGGGAATATTACTGCTGTCTTTTATATCAGTCTCTCTGTGTTGTTAACCTGTCACATTCATTTGGAGCACGCCACACACGCCCCTTCCAGTAACCTCTCATCATGAAACCATTAAAGCATCAATCAACACTTTCAAATAACTCTCAACCTCTTCCATTAAAATCCACTCTAGAGAAAGGAGGATTCTGTTACTAGCAGATCTTTTCATCTAAACATGCAGTACACTATTTGCAGAGAAAATCTCCCCAAAGCAACTTTGAGCAATGGCAGTAGAGCAGGGCTAGATTTTCAGTTATTCTCCAGTTCTCAGGTCAACCTGAAAAAGGTGCACTATGTAAGTTTTTGCTAATTAAAAATGTTTTACACGTAAAGATATGAATAGCATTTTTTTATATGTTGAAAATGATATACACTCACAAAAGATGAAGACTCCAGTCATATCAGAAACCCTATAAAGCGGTTTAATTTTACATGGAACGGGTCGCCCCTTCACTGGTGCTGCCATGTTGACAACACATTTCACCGTGTCATGCAATGGTCATCAGTGGTACCAGTGATGGTGATGATGATCCACCAGACCGTCCAACCAGAATGAGTAAAAGTGGAAAGATCCACTTTCCACATTGGCTATTGACTAAATGAGTCCATTTCGTTTTTGATGCCTGACGATCGCAGTTCCCTCAGCCTGGCTCAATATATCGACCTCGCCCCTCGATTCATCAGTTCCCCGTTCACTGTGGGGGAGGCGGATCCCGAGCCAGAGTTCCACGACATGGCCGCCGCCGAGCCAGAGTTCCACGACATGGCCGCTGCCGAGCCAGAGTTCCACGACATGGCCGCCGCCGAGCCAGAGTTCCACGACATGGCCGCCGCCGAGCCAGAGTTCCACGTCATGGCCGCCGCTGAGCCAGAGTCCCACGTCATGGCCGCCGCCGAGCCAGAGTTCCACGTCATGGCCGCCGCCGAGCCAGAGTTCCACATCACAGCGACGCCTCAGCCTGCTCCATGCCACGTCACAGCGACGTCTCAGCCTGCTCCATGCCATGTCACAGTGATGCCTCAGCCTGCTCCATGCCACGTCACAGCGACGCCTCAGCCTGCTCCATGCTATGTCACAGCCACACCTGAGCAGTGGGACCTGGAGATGGTTCCCACCCTTATACCCACCTTTAGTTCTCCTGAGCAGGCAAGGGGAACTTTCGGCCCTTCGATCCCGCCTGGACCCTCTGAGCCCTGGACTTCGCTTTGGCCTGTCGGTCACTCGACATTGCCTCAGCTCGGCATTCCCTCAGCTCCACTACGGTCCTTCAGCCTGTCGGCTGTGCCGGGGTCCCTCGTCCCTCTGGCTCCTCCTTGGTCTGTCAGTCACCTGGCTCCGCTTTGGCTCTCCGATCCTCTGGCTGCGCCTCGTCCCTCCGATCTGTCAGCTTCACCAGGGACCTCTTTCCCTACGGCTCCACCTTGGTCCTCAGTCCCACCAGCTCCACCTCAGTCTTTCAATCCCTCAGCTCCGCCTTGCTCCTTCGAGCCTCTAGCATCGCCTTGGTCCTCCCTGCCATCGGCTCCACCCTGGCCCTTCGAGTCTTCGGCTACTCTCCGGGCACCACGTTCCAAGGCTCCGCCCCTCGAGCCTCTCACGGCTCCACCTTCCATGGCTCCACCCCTCGAACCTCTCATGGCTTCACCTCCCACGGACTTTGCCCTGGTCCCATGCCCCTTGCCCTTTCTCGCCACGCCACGCCCCACACCTCAAGACCCGCCCCCCCCCGCTCCCTACAGAACTTTGAATTATGTCATGTATTACGTGTTTTGTTTATGTGTTGGGGTGTCAGGAGCCACCCCTTAGTGGGGGGGATATGTCAGGTGTATTCTGTTGATTCATGTCTTTTATTTTGAAATTTTAGTTCCTGTTTCATGTCATGTGTTCCTGTTTCCCTAGTCATGTGATTTCTGTCTTCCCTCCATGTTCATGTGTCATGTTTTCATTGGTTTATTGTTTAATTATCTTGTTATCAGTTCTGTTTGTTCATTGGTTTATGTTCTCCCATGTCTTGTATTTAAGCCCTCATGTTTGCATTGTCTGTTTGTCGAGTATTGAATGTTATCGTATGTGTTTGTCAAGCCATGGTCAAGTCAAGCCAAGTCAAGTCAAGTCTAGTCTGGTTATAGTCAAGTTTCATGTTATGATTGCTTCATGTTTGTAGTCAGTGTTAATGGTTTTCACGGTCTCTAAATAAACTGCTCTTGGGTTCTTCATCTTCACGTCCTCGTCATCGTCATCATTGTCAGCAGTTCCAGCTTACGTTACACTCTGATGCTCCATCTGATGTATACAGGTATTTTCTCTGCCTTATCATATTCATTTAGTAGGCCTGTGTACCGATTTACATAATACATACTTTTTTTTTCTTTTGAATTTGGAATGCCCAAATCAAATCAAATCAAATCACTTTTATTGTCACACAGCCATATACACAAGTGCAATGGTGTGTGAAATTCTTGGGTGCAGTTCCAATCAACATAGCAGTCGTGACAGTGATGAGACTTATACCAATTTACAATAACATCAAATTAACACAGCACAATTTAACCATCTGATATACACATAATTACACTCAACAATATACAAATAATAACATACACTGTACAGTATACAATACACACAATATAGATACACATTATTCAATAAAAAAAGAATATATAGTATATATAGAATGTACAGTATTGTACTGTATTGACATTCAGGCTGTTGGTTGATAGCAAGTTGTTAAGAGAGAATATAATATAATAATAATATAATTTATGACAGTCTGGTGTGAGATATAAGAGTAAGAGTAATAAAGTGAAGTGCTGATGTATTTTGATTGTGGGAGATCAAGAGTTCAAAAGTCTGATTGCTTGGGGGAAGAAGCTATCATGGAGTCGGCTGGTGCGGGTCCTGATGCTGCGATACCGCCTGCCCGATGGTAGCAGTGAGAACAGCCCATGGCTCGGGTGGCTGGAGTCTCTGATGATCTTCCGAGCTTTTTTCACACACCACCTGGTATATATTTCCTGGAGGGAGGGAAGCTCACCTCCGATGATGTGTCTGGCAGTTTGCACCACCCTTTGCAGTGCTTTGCGGTTGTGGGCGGTGCTATTGCCGTACCAGGCAGAGATGCAGCCAGTCAGGATGCTCTCTACAGTGCAGATGTTGAACCGTGTGAGGATGTGGTGGTTCATTCCAAACTTCTTCAGCCGTCTCAGGAAGAAGAGGCGCTGATGATCCTTCTTCACAACAACTTCAGTGTGGATGGACCATGTGAGTTCCTCAGTAATGTGGACACCCAGGAACTTGAAGCTGCTGAATCCACTGGTGCTCCATTGATGGTGATGGGACTGTGTTCTCTGTCTTTTCTTCTGAAGTCCACCACAAGCTTCTTTGTCTTACTGACGTTGAGGGAGAGGTTGTGCTCCTGACACCAATGTGTCAGAGTGTGCACCTCCTCTCTGTAGGCTGTTTCATCATTGTCAGTGATCAGACCTACCACTGTCGTGTCATCAGCAAACTTAATGATGGCATTGGAGCTATGTGTTGCCACACAGTCATGTGTGTACAGGGAATACAAGAGTGGGCTGAGAACACAGCCCTGTGGGGGCTCCAGTGTTGAGGGTCAGTGATGAGGAGATGTTGCTGCCTATTCTAACCACCTGGCGTCTGCTTGACAGGAAGTCCAGGATCCAGCTGCACAGTGAGCTGTTTAAGCCCAGAGCCCAGAGTTTCTCATCTAGCTTGGAGGGCACTATGGTGTTGAATGCTGAGCTGTAGTCTACAAACATTCTCACATAAGTGTTCTTTTTTTCCAGGTGGGAGAGAGCAGTGTGTATTGTAGATGCAATGGCATCATCAGTGGAGCGGTTGTTGCGGTAAGCAAACTGCAGCGGGTCAAGAGAGAGAGGCAGCACAGAGCAGATGTAATCTCTGATTAGTCTCTCAAAGCATTTGCTGATGATGGGGGTCAGAGCAACAGGACGCCAGTCATTTAAACAAGTTATTTTTGATTGTTTTGGTACAGGCACAATGGTGGATGTTTTAAAGCATGTGGGGACTACAGACAAAGAGAGGGAAAGGTTGAAAATGTCCGTAAAAACACCAGCCAGCTGGTTCGCGCACGCTCTGATGACGCAGCCCGGAATGCCGTCTGGGCCCGCGTCTTTGCGGATATTCACCCGTCGGAAGGATCGGGTTACATCCACTACAGAGATGGGGAGTGAACTAACCTCTGTAGCTTCAGCCGCGAGAGCTCTCTCCGCGAGGGCGGTGTTATTTCCCTCAAAACAAGCATAAAAAGTATTTGGCTCATCCAGGAGAGAGGCAGCGGTGTTCATGGCGGAGTTTTTATTCCCTTTAAAGTCTGTGATGATGTTAATTCCTTGCCACATGCTTCTAGAGTTGGTGGTGTTAAACTGTCCTTCAATCTTGTTCCTGTACTGGCGTTTTGCTGTTCTGATTTTCGGAGGGCATAACTGGCTTGTTTATGCTCCTCCGCATTCCCGGAATTAAAAGCAGAGATCCGCGCATTAAGTGCCGCGCGAACATCGCTATTTATCCATGGCTTCTGGTTCGGATAGATCCGTGTTGTTCTGGTCGGAATGAAGTCCTCTATGCACTCTGATGAAACACATTACGCTATCAGCGTAAAGCTCGATGTCGTCATAAGAGGCGGACTGGAACATCTCCCAGTCCGTGTGATCAAAACAGTCTTGTAGCGTAGAATCTGACTGGTCCGACCAGCACTGAATCGTTCTGAGGGTGGGTGCTTCTTGTTTCAGTTTCTGCCTGTAAGCGGGCAAAAGCAGAATGGAAGAGATCCGCGCATCTTATCATGTGGCTTGTTGAGCGCGTTACTGTGGAGACGTAACACGTGTGGAGGCATCACACTATTCTCCGTGGCATCCACACACAACTCACCACGTGCCCCACCGAGAGCAAGAACCACTAATCGTGACCATGAGGAGGTTACCCCTTGTGACTCTACCCTCCCTAGCAACCGGGCCAATTGGTTGCTTAGGAGACCTGACTGGAGTCACTCAGCACACCCTGGATTTGAACTCACGACTCCAGGTATGGTAGTCAGCGTCAATACTCGCTGAGCTACCCAGGACACCAATAAATTACATACTTAAAATAAAAGCTAGTTAATAGGATTATAGTTGATCTATTTTCTGTAAACATCACAACTGATTTAGCAGCAAATTCCCCTCTTTCAGGATTCCGTCTAATAATGTTCGGTGCATTTTTATTTATTTTTTGCCAAGAGCAACAATATAAAAGTACACGTTTGCATCACGTCTTCTAGTGATACAAGTGACTAATTGAGAATATTGATGAGACTATTGCTTCTGAATAAATAACATCTACATCGCAACTGAAAAATAATTACGTTTGTGACCAATTCACATGACGACAATCATCTGAATGAGACTAGAGGTAAAATTAAGAAAAGTAGCTCTCCCCTCCACATCCCCCATAACATTTTTCAGATGTTTTAGTGTTATTTATAAATCGTTATTTTGTGCCAGAGAAAAAATAAAATAAAAAAATAAAATAATAAATAAAGTAAAATTAAAAGATATTGCCCCCTTAAATAGGTTCAATGTAGTTAACTACTTTTTGTAAGTAACTTCTATAACAGGGTAGCTTAACTGTAGTTCAACTACTTTATAAAGTAAACTATACTTTATATTACTTTAATTATGAGTAGCTTGTAGCACCTTGCAAGAGACTCAAAGCAGCTTCCTCAACACAGCTACAAACCAATACACAGCCAGAGAGGCCCTAAATAAATCAATGACAAGAACACGAGGTATTTTAAGAATTTAAAAAAAAAAATGTAGATTATGGCAGCAAAAGAATCAAGCAGCAGTTTTGGCCAAGAGTTAAAATAACTTTTGATGAGTCATTCGCTTGAGAAAGAAGCTGTGTATTAACTTATCCAGCTAATTAAGTGAAAACAACACGACAGCCCAGAGGCAATACGGGCATGAACATTTCGGTGTTCAGAGCTGTTAAAACAATAATGTGGTACTTTTGTGAATGTTTAAATGTCTCCCTAATGAGGATATTTGCGGATATCCCTCTTAAGAGGATCTTTTGTCTCATTAACAGACTTTAACAACCTCATACTCCTAACAGAACTCACACTCAAGGTTGGGAATTATGGGACTTCTCTTTTTAAGACAAACACATACTGTAGACTGATGTTACAGTGAAATCAGAAAGAGTAGGTTGACTTTTCATTAGCTAAATTCGGTCTGTGCTTACTGAAATGTGAAACACTGCACCCAGTGGCCAAAGCGGTAAGTGTTGTTGGGTGTATGGGCACGTGTGATCTCCATTAAAGTCCAATAATGACTAAAATTGACATTTATTGCTGAATGCGGTGCATTTGTACTCAGGCAATGATTTAAATAATGAGGATGATTTAAGACCCAATAGTAACTACACGTAAATTCACCGTGCACTGTCAGCATGCTTAAACATTACAAAAGGTTGCATCTTTCAATTCACCCTTTTAAAAGCACCACAGCCTAAAATATTAAACTCACTAGTTGGTTGTTGGATGATTAAGTCCCATTTGTGTAACTTTTCATAGCAAACTCCAAATAAAGTTCTCTTCAAATAAATTTATCATGGCAAACATTAAAAATTAATATATATATATATATATATATATATATATATATATATATATATATATATATATACAGTGCTGTGAAAAAGTATTTGCCCCAATCCTGATTTCTTCTATTTTTGTGTATTTTTCAAACTAAATTGTTTTAGATCTTTAAATGAGATATAACACAAAACAAAGGCATCCTGAGTAAACATAAAATACAGTTTTCAAAAATATATATATATTGTATGTATTTTTATTGAAGCAAAAAAGTTATCCAACACCTGTATCACCCATGTGAAAAACGAACTGCACCCTTAAACTTAATAGCTGGTTGTGCCACCTTTAGCAGCAACAACTGCAACCAAATGCTTCTGATAACTGGAGATCAGTCTTTCACAACACTCTGGGGGAATTTTGTCCCACTCTTCTTTGCAGAACTGCTTTAGTTCAGACACATTGGAAGGTTTTCGAGCATGAACTGCCCGTTTAAGGTCCTGCCACAGCATCTCAATTGGGTTCAAGTCAGGACTAGGCCACTCCAAAACTTTAATTTGGCTTCTTTTGATCCATTGAGAGGTGGACTTACTCCTATGCTTTGGATAATTGTCTTGCTGCATAATCCAGTTGTGCTTGAGCTTCAACTCACGGACTGATGACCGGACGTTCTCCTTTAGGATTTTCTAGTAGAGAGCAGAATTCATGTTTCCCTCAATTATTGCAAGTCTCCCTGAAGCAGCAAAGCATCCCCATACCATCACACTACCACCACCATGCTTGACCGTAGGTATGATGTTCTTTTTGTGGAATTCTGTGTTTGATTTACACCAGATGTAACGGGACCCGTCTTCCAAACAATTCCACTTTCGACTCATCAGTCCACAGAACATTCTCCCAAAAGCATTGAGGATCATCAAGGTGTGTTTTGGCAAATATCAGACGAGACTTAAAGGAACAATTCACCCAAAAATGAAAATTTGCTGATAATTTACTCACCCTCAGGCCATCCAAGATGTATCTGAGTTTCTTTCCTCATCAAAACAGAATTTAAGACTTTAGGATTTCATTTCAGGCCTCCTCCTCTAAACAACGCAAGTGAATGTCCTCCATTTTTTGACGGTCCAAAATGCATATTTAGGGTGCATCAAAATAATCCACACGACTCCAGTCGACAAATAAAGTTCTTCTGAACCCAAACGGTTGATTATGTTTAGAAACAAAACAATACTTATATACTTTTTAACTACAAATGTTCGCTTCTGTACATCTCTGTGACGTGCGCCCATGAGAGGGATGACGTAAGCTCGTTGGTAAGGTCACGCGTCTCGTGGAGGAGGAGTCAGGAAGCGCGTCATTGTTTCTGCTTCTACAAGCAGTTCGTGTCAATCTGACTTGGCGAACGCTAAACAAAAAACTAGAAAATATGACAAATCTTACATTATGTTTGGTTTTACCTATATGTTAAAGCAGCGAGTCGTGAGACCCCAGTGTGTTCTCTGTCAAGAGATTCTCTCCAGTGAGTGCATGAAACCATCCAAGCTCAAACGCCATCTACAGCAGAAACATCCCAATGAGGCAGGAAAGTCCACTGACTATTTCAAACATCAGGAGTTGTGTTTGGCCCGGCAGACAGTTCTTTTCGGCAGCAAGCATCAGTCCCTGAGAGGAGTTTAAAGGCATCATATTTGGCATCATTCCACATTGTGCGTGCTAAGAAGCTGCACACGATTGGGGAAGCATTATTATTACCAGCTACTAAAAACAGTGTCAAGGAGTTATTTGGAGAGGAAGCGGCACGAAAAGTAGATTGTGTGCCTTTGTCGGACAATACAGTCAGCAGACGCATAGGTGACATGTCCAGCGATATTGCTTCGCAGCTTTTAGAACAAGTGCAAGCCAGTGAATATATTGCACTGCAGTTGGATGAAGGTACTGATGTTGCAAATCAAGCACAGCTTATGGTCTACATTCGTTTCCTCGGGCAGGACAAATTTATCGAGGAACTTCTTTTTTTGTAGAACCCTTGAAGGCAGAACCACAGGGCAGGACATATTTAATATTTTGGATCAATTCATGACGTTCAATTCAATAGACTGGTCTCGGTGTGTTGGAGTGTGTACTGACGGTGCTGCCGCCAAAACGCAGCGGTGTGGTGACTCTGATCAAAGAGAAAGCCCCCAACGCTGTTGCCACACACTGTATGCTTCACTGTGAGGCTCTTGTGGCCAAACGCATTGATGATGATTTGCATCACGTGCTGAGGGATGTAGTTAAAACTGTGAAACACAGACTATTCGGTTTACTCTGCAAAGAAATGGGTGCTGATTATGAGAGCTTGCTGCTCCACTCAGAGGTACGCTGGCTTTCCCGCGGGGCTGTTTTAAATCACGTGTATGCGCTGCGCAAAGAGCTGAGAGAGTTTCTCTCTGGTGAAAAGTCAGAGCTTGCCAACTGTTTTGAAGATGACTCATGGATACTGAAGTTGTCATACATGGCAGATTTTTTCCAGCATCTCAGTGTCCACAACCAGAGCATGAAAGGGCACAATGTTCACATACTGAATGCACAAGATAAGGTGCGCGTGTTCACGCAAACATTATCTCTGTGGGAAAGCAAACTGAAAGAGGGAGTTACAGAAATGTTTCCTCTCTCTAACCAGGAGTGCATCTCCTCCACCGCTGACAACATCACACCCATAATCCAGTCTCATCTGTCACATCTTCAGGGCTATTTTAAACAATATTTCCCTGATTTGAACAACACCCACCTGGACTTTGTTAGAAACCCATTTGCACCAGGGGTTGGCACTCATCTGGATCTAGCAGCCCAAGAGCAACTGACTGATTTGACAAATGAGGGAAGAGATGAAAACAAAGTTTCCCTGCCTTCCTCTGTCAGAGTTTTGGATGTCTATGAGAAAGGACTACCCTGTTTTGTCTGAGAAGGTAATAAAGTGTCTTTTACCATTTGCCACAGGCTCATCCATCCCATTAGGACATCTTGAATCAGTGAATGTGGTGTTGTTTGGATTGATTTACATGTTTGTAATGCAAAATGCTGCCCACCAGGTTTAACTTTTCATCTACCAGTGCCTTAATACTGTGAAAAAAAGGTATCCTGTTCAGTTAATGTAATATATTTTTACATTTTTCAGAAATACAGAAAACTACAGAAGCTACATAAAATTGTTAATTGTGAGAATTATTTTTGGCTACAGTGAGTTGCCAAATAATAAAAGAAAACTGTTATTGAAACAGCATTTCAGATTTACGTTTACTGTAATATGAATTGCAATATGTCTTTACATTATATACAATTATTTACTCAAATACATAGTTGCCTTTATATTTTAGGCAAGGGGGTCCCCTGCATGGAATCATCATATTTGGGGGTCCTTGGGATTAAAAAGTTTGAAAACCCCTGGTCATAAGTGTCCAAATCTTGAATATATATATATATATATTTGTTTTAAAATATTGCCTTACTCTTTCTTTACTGTTACCAGATGGTCCAGACACAGAGACTACAAGAGTGCAAACTGAATGAAATTCCTGATGCAGTTTATTGTGCTACTCCAATCCCAATCAATAATTAAAGCTGCAAGCAGCAATGCGAATTCCTCCTCAAAACTGCAAATTATGTAAAAATTGACATGGTAGAGACATGTACTTCACACATGTACACAACATTTCATTAATTTGTTATTAAACATTTCAAGAGTCTTCACATGAACTGGTGATTGAATCAAAGTATCGCTTTTATGACTAGTGGATTTGTAAAGCATTATTTTAGCGTTAGCGATAAATCATATTAAACTGTAATTCTGTCATCTTTTGACATATCAAGGTGAAATTTTGCACAGTACTTCAGAGTGATGTCATCTTGAAGCCTGTAAGCTTGGAAAAAACATTAGTCAAAATGGCGTTAGATTTTTTGGACATATGGATATTGAGACAATGTGGACATTTACATAAATGCGCACCTTTCAGCCATTTTGTATTGCATTCGTTTTTGCTAAATATCAAATTGAAAGACTTGTATCCTACACATACATACTGAGTTTCAAGTCAATTGGAGCTATGGTTCAGGAGGAGTAGATTTTTGTAGTTTTGGACAAATTTGTATTGTACAGGAAAATCCATCATGGCGGACTTTATGGGTTCTAGAGGCTTTTTTGTTCCTCATGAGAAATGAGGCATATATACCAGGTTTCAGAAATTTTGGACTTATGGGGTGGAAATGGCATCACTTTGAAAATTGACAAATTGGGGCGTGGCCTGTAGCGCCACCTATAGGTTCACATGGGCCATTTTTGGTGTGGTAGTTACTCGTGGCCTGTAGTATTAGTGTGCCAAATTTCAAAACTTTTTACCAAGGAGATCTTGAGTTATTGGGCAATTTAGTGCTACAGGAATAATAATAAGAAGAATAAGAAGAATACTAACAAAAACAATAGGTTTCCTCCTACCGGAGGAATCCTAATTACCAGAAGAAGAAAAGTGGTACAAAATACAGGACTTTTAATTATAAAGAAGCCTGAAATACACAAGGGACTCTTATTTTGAAATGTTTGCACTCCCAGTTGTGAACTCACTGATGGCTGATTTGCTGAGAAAGTGAATTTGATTCACACCCTCAGTTCTTTTCGGGTGATTCATGAAAAAGATCTGGTTCAAAAGAGTCATTTGTTCACGACTCTCTCGTGCTGGGTTTGTTATTGCGTGCGGTGCAGCGAGCTCGTCAGAAACAGAACGGGTGAAAAGTGTCTCGAGACACACTGTTGTGTGCTCTAAAAATATATTCAATAAGTCACAAGATGATATCTGACGAAACCGCATATGAACACACACAACTCGACTGTCGCCAGTGGCGACTAGATTTTAGTCTCAGTCAGCCCTGGAGAGTCCATACTCAAGCACCAATCTTCACCACAATGGGAACTCCAAAAACTCCTTTTAAATGCCAATATAACACAACATTAAACATTAACAAATCTCTTCCTATACTTATCTTACTCAAAAATGCATAAAATAACACTTAGTTTCAACATTTGTTCACCCCATCCAGTCCCCTGCAAAGCATGCTGGGAAATGGAAATCACCTGCCCAGTTTCATCAGTGCTACAAAAAGTAGTAATGTAGTCCTAACTCAATGATTTTTTTTTTTCTCCCCTTTTGTCCCCAATTTTGGAATGCCCAATTCCCAGTGCGCTCTAAGTCCTCGTGGTGGCGTAGTGACTCGCCTCAATCCGGGTGGCGGAGGACGAATCTCAGTTGCCTCCGCGTCTGAGACCGTCAATACGCGCATCTTATCAGGTGACTTGTTGAGCGCGTTACCGCGTAGACATAGCACGTGTGGAGGCTTCACGCTATTCTCTGCGGCATCCACACACAACTCACCACGCGCCCCCCGAGAGCGAGAACCACATTATAGTGACCAAGAGGAGGTTACCCCATGTGACTCTACCCACCCTAGCAACCGGGCCAATTTGGTTGCTTAGGAGACCTGGCTGGAGTCACTCAGCACACCCTGGATTCGAACTCGTGACTCCAGGTGTGGTAGTCTAACTCAAATTGATTAAGTAAACTTCGATTTTACAAATTTAATTGGATAGAACATAATGAAATCAAGTTAAGACAAAATGTTCTAGAATTGTGTTGCTTTAGTTCATTTTAATTAAGTAAACTGAACAACCTGCAAAAATCCTTTGTTTGAGTGTACGCAAAATTCGGTGTCTCACTGATGGATGATGCAATTAACTGCTGACCACAGTTGCTCCGATACCAAACTTTTGGCTTCGCCACGATACCAGCCCTGGTACCTCAGTATCGATACTAAATCGATACTATAATCAACAAATAAAAAGCCTCAGATTTTTTATGAAATTACACAGAAAATAACTTGATTAAAAGAACTGCATAAAGTCTCACAGATACAAATTATTCGTTTTCCGTTTTAATTTTTCTGGATTCCATGTTAAATGTTTTAATTAAATGTTATGATCAAATGGTGTTTAATCAAATTGATACATACAGCTTTAATCAAATAAAAATATAATATTTTTTATTTTTATTTTAGTAAAATAAAATGCTGTGCAACAGAGCTTCACAGTATTAATGAAGTGTTAGTATCAGTGTGTGTGTGTGTGTGTGTGTGTGTGTGTGTGTGTGTGTGAAGCAGATGACAGACCAGAGCGGCACCTTGTTCATTCTGTAGCGTGCAGCGCATGTGACTGTATATTATTTAATTAAATGACATCCTTCTACTGTTTAATGATCACACTTGGCCATATCCAGAGGTTATTGTTTTATTTTAAATTTATTTAAATGTATTTATTGTCATTGAATCATCTCAAAAGGGTCACATCTCATATCATTTTGCTAATGACAGCATCCTGTAATATGGTACTGAAATTAGCAACAAGATGATATCATACCGTTTACAGTTTTTGGGTATTGCGATACTTGTTAGTTCCGATAAACCGCACAGCCCTACTGCTGACATCTCAAACTCACAGCATCTAATTCATGGCATTTCTAAACAAGATACTCGTGAAACCATTTCCTTTTGAACACATTCCTAATTTATAAGACAATGGTCCAAAGAGAAATCAATAGCTAAAGTAATTCCAGTTTGGTGACTCCCAGTCAAATGCCACCCCAAACAAAAATACTTTTTTTCCTGACGCACAAGCGAGCCAAAGTCATGATATCACTCAGCTGAATAAAACATGCATCCCATTTAGATTCAGTTGGGGAGAGATCTCGCTCAATGGGACACAGAAAAGCAGCAACATCTAGAAATAGTTTCAGCACAAAGAATTCCAGTATCTTTGAAATAACAACCTGGCTTCTAACCACGTGTTGGCATAGGGCGGAACCCTTGCACTGAGTCCGTGGTCATCACACCGACACACACAGGGTCTGAAATAAACACCAGCCAAGCGACAAATGCGGGCACATTTTCCTTTCTATCAGTTTGTGTCAGCTTGTAAAACAATGTGACATTCCACTTTTGTCCTCAAGGGGGCTCTGCAGGCCTGCAGTCAATAAAGTTGCAGGTGTTTACATAGAATGGCTCTCATTAGCTAGTCCTGTCTCAGTTAGCTGTAAATCTAGAAGCAAGATGAAAGCATTGTTCAGGAGCGGTCCTGCCATCAGGAGGAAGGGAAGACCACTCTTGGATTTACAGTGGATGTCCAAGTAACTTAATACCCTGCCACCACACATTAAAATGTTCTGGTAATGATTGCATTATAGCACAGAAACCGAATGATTTATGACTTTGGGTTTTGTTAACGGTTGTTGAACGTGCATTCTTCCAGTGATACAGACAGAAATTAGGACTCAAATACTCATTGTGTTTCCTGTACTACTATTAAGCGCAGCAGCAGCAACACACACTGCTACTGTATCTATGAGTGGGCTAGTTACATATTATTCCTCCTTGGATCAATAAAATTAATCAATGAAATGAACTGGGCTATGTTTGGACAACCAGAAACCCGATAAGTACGGCTGCACCTGCGTTTCCGCACACGGATGCCCGACTCGCCACCCGTCGCTTTCTTTTATTCACCCCGAAGGTTTTCTGTGTGACACATATCGACGTTTTCCATGCATACAGTTACTGTGATAGATTTTCAGTCCTTTGTGATAACTTACCGCAGTCCTGAACCACCCAACACGCATCACTTCATCTCTCTTTCATCCCTTCTTTCCTTCTCACACACACACATTGATCCAACACATGCAGGAGAAGCAAATGTCTACAGTAGCCAATCAATGTATCCTATCTTTGATTAACAAAGTCTACCAAGTATACCTACTCCCACCCAGCATGCATAATTAAAGGCAGTAACTCTTATGGACACCGTCTCAGATACTCTGATTTCCTCCCTTATAGGCTACATAATTTGCACAAAGAACAGAATGCTCCTCGGGGCACAGCGTGACTTCTACAGATTCTGGCCAACAAGCTAAATGCACACTGGCTCCAAAACAAACTCTAGTTTGATGCAAACCCCTAATTAGCAGAAAATATACAATTCTAGCTTCCAGCTACCCACATCGGGTTTTCAAACCAATGTTTCAAACAGTAGGCTACGTTTTTGAGAAAACTAGTTATATACTAGTATACAGTAGTCTCTCCATAGTTGTCTGCATATTAAGATGGAATAAGAGAAAGTATTTTAACATTGAAAAAGTTACACACTTCAGTTTTAATTCCAGTGAAAGTTAATCTGAAGAAAACCTGAATGGAAACGCTCGATTAGTGCATAAACTCAAAATTCGTTTACACACTCGTCAGATGAGTTTCACATAAGTAAAAATGTGCATTAAGGTGATGGAAACAGTTTTGCAAAATGATGACGCTCCTCAAAACAAAGCAATTCTTAAAACACAGCTGGTTGTTAAAGTAGGTCTTCACAATCCACCAGAACAGTTTTGAGCGTGGGCGCTCCCGGGTATACTGAGGCTGGCGGTGTTTTGGCACAGCAGACATTTTAGCCCTCATTATATGAGATATTACACTCATTCTGCAGCGTCTCCAAGCAGCATTTAATAAAACAATGTACAATTGCTTCAATATTGCTAATACAGCTCTCTCCGAAGCAAGGTCACTCAGCTTTTCCATCATGACAAAACAGTCTCCCTCAAAATAATGCAAAGAACATGGTAGATGGAAACAAGCAATAATTTGCATTGTCTTTAATCAAATTATTTTTAGAAATGCGCTTAAATGCGAAACGTTAAGATGGAAACCCAGCTGATGGCCCTGTGCACACAGTAAGTCCATTTAGAAATGATTTAGTGAGTCTAGTGTGGAAGTCCAGACCTGAAATGTACTGAACACCTTTGAGATAAATCAGAACCCAGATTCCTCACAGATGCTCTAGTGTCCCTTCAGTAGCGGATTTAGGCATGGGTGACATGTGCAATTGCCCAGGGCGGCATCTTGCCCCCCCAACCACCAACAACTTTGGGGGCATGTTGAAGCGGGTTTCACACAGGGCGCCATACAAGCTAGAACCGCCACTGTGTCCCTTCAGTAATTTTCAACATCTAGTGGAAGGATGTTCTCCAATTATGCCAATGGTTTTAAAATTAAATACTCAACAACCCCAAATAGAGAGATTTGCATGAAGTATTCCATGCAAAAATCAAGATTCACTCACCCTCATGTTGTTCCAAACCCAAATGACATTCTGTCCTCTATGGGAAACCATAGGAGATGATAGGCAGAACATTACCTTTCTCTTGCATTGCATCTTTCCACCATACAATGAAAACGAAAGCTGACTGAGGCCAATATTTTGCCAGTCATTTACTTTTGTGTTCCACAGATGAAAGGAAGACATTTGGCTTTGGAACAGCATGAGTGTGAGTAAATGATGACACAATTTTCCTTTTATGGTGTTTTTTATAAAGGCACTAGAATCAAAGAACAGTGTGTCTCGATAAAGATGAACAATGTTTATTAAAGGCCCCTCGGTTAAGAAAAATTCTACAAAACGGCATGGCACAGTCATGCACTATTGAAGATTATCTCCAAAGAAACTAACTAGACAAAATCCACCCTCTACAATTGTTCTCTTTCAGAACTTTCTGAATGTGTCTTGTTCTTTATCATTTCCTTCTTTCATTTGATTTGAAAAGCCTCTGTAGAGGCAGATGCACTCACAAGGGGTAATGACGAATTGCTGCTGCAGCCCTCAAGAGTGCAGAAATTAGCCCCACTGAATGTAAAGTACAGTCATTGTAAACGATGACAGAAGAGAAACGACACCCAGACAATATTTTTCCACTGTTCTCAGTTCTGCTATTGAGTCACATAATGGAATCGGAGGTATTGTTTCATTTTTGCATAGAAGCAAAGCTTTAAAAGGGGGAAAAAAATTGCAGGTCTGTTCATCGGCTCAATGAAAATGAGAAGCTGCTTATTCAATACAATCCACCTCAGAGTGCTTAATATTTGCTCCATAATTCTTCTGGCTGTAACAACTGATTCATGTTGCACTACAAATCAAAGTTAAATTCTAAAGGGAAACTTATAAGAGTGCAGACAGTGTTTGAAAATGAACAGGAGGATTAGACATTTTTATAGTGGTTCAGTAGGACAATCTCTTTTTCCGAAGTAAAAATGCAACTTTCTTGAAGACTTCCACCAGTGACAATGTTCCTGTGTGAAGAGCGCCACCTGGTGACAATTTCCAGAGAAACTCAACATATTACACGCAGGGCCGTAGCAAGGTATTCTGGGCCCCTTTCCTATTAAATAATACAGTTTAGAATTTGTCATGGGGCCCTTATGGACCTGTGGGCCTCTAGAATTATTTGCACCTTTCACCTCATTAGCTACGGCCCTGATGGCACGTGCTGTGAGCCCCATTCCATCGAACATCTACTCACCAATGTGTGCAGCAACTCCATCCTCCACTCCTTCTTTTGTGTTTTATCAAGAGACAAGTTAAAGATTTTATAAGTCTTAATTAGTTAATTCAGTCCAGCCAGTTAAAAGCCCCAAATTAAGTGGAAATGGTTGACTTTTGGGTGGCACGGTGGCTCAGTGGCTCAGCAAGAAGGTCCCAGGTTCGAGTCCCGGCTAAACTGGGCATTTCTGTGTGGAGTTTGCATGTTCTCTGTGTTCGTGTGGGTTTCCTCTGGGTGCTCCGGTTTCCCCCACAGTCCAAAAATACATGCAGGTTAAGTGAATTGGAGACCCTAAATTGGCCGTAGGTGAGTGGGAATGTAAATGTGTATGTCTGTCTGTGTTGCCCTGTGATGGACTGGTCACCTGTCCGGGATGTTTCCCTGCCTTCGGCCCGAGACAGCTGGGATAGGCTCCAGCACAACCCGCAACCCAGTATAGGACAAGCAGCTATAGAAGATGGATGGATAGTTGACTTTTTTTTTCTGAATTAGTTCTGAGTAAGCATCATCTTAATTTGAAACTCAAAAGAGCATCTTGGTGTCTCAAAATTATTTGCATTAGTTGACAAATTGCTCCCAATAACTATTGCCCTTATATCTACACGATATCACTATAAGTGACCCTAAGTGTGGGGTAAAAGGCACCCTCACCACCTTTTTTTTTCACTGAATTTTAACTGAAAAATTATTTTCACACAAATTATGTTGCTCCATCAATAATCAATAAAAATAAATAAAAATATTTGACTTTGATACATTTTGTGACCATGAAAAAAAGCTAAATTTCCTTAAGGGGTGTCTTTAGCCCTGTTGTACCCTGCAATTTTCAATTTCACAACAAAGTTCCTTAACCCTTGTGCATCAATAAAAAGTTACTCTGAGGTCCTTCGAGGGCAAAAATGTCCACATCAAAAAACTGCCATAATATTATATATTAATATTATTTTCCAATTTCACTGAGTTAGATTTTTTAACTAACATCAGTCCTGATCATAACTACCAAATATTCATTCATTTTCAGGATTTTAACCCTTTAAATCCCAGTTTGTTTACATAATGCCACTGTTTTTACACACACACACACACACACACACACACACACAAACAAACACATATTTCTCAATACAAAACAAATACACACATACAAAACACACTCTGACATCCATACCAACACACACACACAATTTTATCTGCACCATTTATTAAATTGGCCTGTAGTGCTCTATAATACAGCAAACAGTGAATGGGGAAAAGCATGTATTTGCTCCATAGGCTAAACATGAGAACTATAATACAGCAAACAGAGAATAGGGGAAAAGCATGTATTTGCTCCATAGGCTAAACATGAGAATAATGGCGCCATCTGGTGGAAAATATAAAAAAATTACATTTTGAAGTCAGGGCTCCGGAATGAAAGCATAATATCATAGAATTCATAATTTAATGGGTTTCAATGGGGACATTTTTGTCCTGAAGGTCCTGAGTGTAACTATTTTGTTTACACAGTGTATTATAGATGTATTATAGGAACTGAGGTTGAAATATCAAAATTCCCCCCAAAATACACATCTTTGGCAAAATGTATGCCATTGGCATTAACACAGCCAAAATGATCGAAAAAACAAAAATGAAAAAGACAAAAATGTCCCGAAGGTCGAACAAGGGTTAAAATTGAATTGTGTAATGTTTCTTGATGAAAGTGATCTTTAATTTATATATATATATATATATATATATATATATATATATATATATATATATATATATATATATCAGTTGTGCTCAAAAGTTTGCATACCCTTGGAGAATTGGTAATATATGTACCATTTTTAAAGAAAACATGAGTGAGCAGGCAAAACACATTTCTTTTATTTCTTATGGGATTCATATTCAACTGTAGGTTATAACAGAATGGCACAATCATAAAACAAAACATGGAAAAAAATGAAATGACCCCTGTTCAAAAGTCTGCATACCCTTAGTTCTTAATACTGTGTATTGC
Source organism: Myxocyprinus asiaticus (assembly GCF_019703515.2). Classification (NCBI taxonomy): domain Eukaryota; kingdom Metazoa; phylum Chordata; class Actinopteri; order Cypriniformes; family Catostomidae; genus Myxocyprinus; species Myxocyprinus asiaticus. The sequence continues at coordinate 975,185 of NC_059380.1, read as the reverse complement.
CCCCTTTAGCATCAATGACAGCGTGCAGTCTTTTGTAATAGTTGTCTATGAGGCCCCAAATTCTTGCAGGTGGTATAGCTGCCCAGAATATTTCCTCCAGGTCATGCAAAGTCTTTGGTCATCTTGCATGAACCGCACGTTTGAGATCTCCCCAGAGTGGCTCGATGATATTAAGGTCAGGAGACTGTGATGGCCACTCCAGAACCTTCACCTTTTTCTGCTGTAACCACTGGAGGGTCAACTTGGCCTTGTGCTTAGGGTCATTGTCGTGCTGGAAAGTTCAAGAGCGTCCCATGCGCAGCTTTCGTGCAGAAGAATGCAAATTGTCTGCCAGTATTTCCTGATAACATGCTGCATTCATCTTGCCATCAATTTTCACAAGATTCCCCGTGCCTTTAGAGCTCACACCCGCCCCAAAACATCAGTGAACCACCACCATGCTTCACAGTGGGGATGGTATTCTTTTCACTATAGGCCTTGTTGACCCCTCTCCAAACATAGCGCTTATGTTTGTGACCATAAAGCTCTATTTTGGTCTCGTCACTCCAAATTACAGTGTGCCAGAAGCTGTGAGGCGTGTCAAGGTGTTGTCGGGCATATTGTAACCGGGCTTTTTTGTGGCATTGTCGCAGTAAAGGCTTCTTTCTGGCAACTCGACCATGTAGCTCATTTTTGTTCAAGTATCGTCGTATTGTGCTCCTTGAAACAACCACACCATCTTTTTCCAGAGCAGCCTGTATTTCTCCTGAGGTTACCTGTGGGTTTTTCTTTGTATCCTGAACAATTCTTCTGGCAGTTGTGGCTGAAATCTTTCTTGGTCTACCTGACCTTGGCTTGGTATCAAGAGATCCCCGAATTTTCCACTTCTAAATAAGTGATTGAACAGTACTGACTGGCATTTTCAACTGTCTTTTGACAGTTCTTTTCTGCTCCCCATGGCTCAGTATCTAGCCTGCTCAGTGCATCCACGTGAGAGCTAACAAACTCATTGACTATTTATACACAGACACTAATTGCAATTTAAAAACCCACAGGTGTGGGAAATTAAACTTTAATTGCCATTTAAACCTGTGTGTGTCACCTTGTGTGTCTATAACAAGGCCAAACATTCAAGGGTGTGTAAACTTTTGATCAGGGCCATTTGGGTGATTTCTGTTATCATTATGATTTAAAAAGGAGCCAAACAACTATGTGATAATAAATGGCTTCATATGAACACTATCCTTAAATAAAAAAAAAATTAAAAACATTTTTTTTCCATGATCAGTCATATTTTCAAAATCAATGCCAAAATTTCACAATTTCTGCCAGGGTATGCAAACTTTTGAGCACAACTGTAATTAAAGATCACTTAATTTCAGTATTCAATCTGATGAAATTTTATGAAATTGAAATGTGTAAATCTTGACCACATATAACTTAAATCACAAAATAAAGGAAAATATAAATAAAACTGATGTGGCTGATGTCACCTACAGCGTGTGATGTCATTCCATAACACATCTTCAATTAAAGGACACAATTTCATAACATGAAGTGACATACAAAAAACATGAAGAATCCATGTTATAGTGACTGTAACACTAAAGAATAAAAAACATAGTAATCTGATGATTTTGCACGTACATTTAATCAAACTACACAATGTCTCAAAGACTTTATAGATATTACAGTTTCATGTTCTGTTAATGCATGATCTTCTGTAAAGCTGCTTTGAAACGATGTGTGTTGTGAAAAGCGCTATACAAATAAAAATGACTGACTGTATTTTTGTCAAAGATGTTTGAAGCGCAGCTCTTGGCACACAAGAATAGGAAATTATTTAAAATATTTTACATTTGACTTTTTGGCCCACAGCAGTGTAAATACATTATAAATTGTCTTTATTCATTTTACCAAGCATATTAAAATTTTAATAGGTGCAATTAAACAATATAAAAATCATAACTTGTACTGGGGACTTAAATAGCACCAAATTACATTAATTAGTTTGCTATAGGGTACATCAGTATTCTGACCACATTATATTTGATATTAGACACATTTAATCTTTGTCACATACAGGATACGTACTTGCATTTGTAGAAATGCTATGGATTTACAGTAAACAAGTTACTGAACACAGAACAATTAAGATGTGCAGAACATCTTTACAGAATGGAATTTTAAAATGTTTTAAACTGATTTGTATAAATGTTTATTTAAAAAGTAAAACAAATGAAATCAAATAAAATGACATTAAAACCTGGCATTATGGACCTGAGATCTTACAGTAAAAGGACACAAAATGAGTTATTGAGCAGAATGTCCACAGCATGCTATTTTGAAAACAATGGTGACAGCAGCATTTAACAAATAAGAAGACATTAAATGATGCTTGAAGCACAAATTATTTGTCCTTTAAAGCTGAATTGTGCAACTTTTTTGATGTTAATACTTACTCCCATCCCAATTTACTATGCAGAGACAACAGCAAGTAAAAAACTGTAAACACTGTGTCTCTGTGGGGCTATGAAAATCCCTCTGTTGGTGTTGAGCGACCCGTCCAGCCTGACATAACACTGACTCAACCAATAGCATGAGTTGGGGGCGGGACTTTGTTTGAACAGCAGCAGATGGGGCGCATATTCGCAAGGCTGTTTGCAATGGCACAGAAATAACACACATCAGCTTCAAAACGCTCAGCTGAACCAAGCGATTCACTACTACATATCAGACTTTCCAATGAGTCATATAAAAGGAAGAGAAAGGCTTAGAGAGCTTCATATATGAAGCATCAGAATGAATCAGTTCACTAGAATGAACCTGTTTGAATTTGCTTACAGCACCTTTAAGAACTGACAGACAAAAGACCCAATGAAGACGGCTGAAAACAGCATGAGGTGATTATATATACTATATATATATATATATATATATATATACACATATTTATATTTTCTGCTGAAATGCATCTATCAGTGTGTACGGAAGGTGATACTTTTTTGTTGTTCAAAATGAATGCAGTAATGAATTTAAAGGTCTGACGGTAATCTTAATGTTTTCAAAGGGCAGTTACTTCAAATAAGTGAACAAATAGAAATACCACAGTACATAGCTAAATATATAATAAAACATACAAAATATAATATGTATTGAGCGGAAATGTAGTGAAGTGACAACTTAAATTACACTGATGACAATCCATTTAAAGTCATGTTGTTGGTCTGCAAAACACTTCAAAAAAACGACTAAATCAGCTCTTCCAAGGACCGAAGGTCCTCAGATCATGCTTAAATTTAGTCATTCGTTACATGTATCATACGGCATTTATGTAACAAAACCCAAGGCACATTTATCTTTGGAGACTGAAAAAGGTATAACTCCAGAAAAAACAAAACGGGTACTAAAAACTCTTAAAAGTACATGAAAAAAATGTGAAGGATGTCATGTCGTGAGACAGTCAACACTGTTTCATATACCTCTGCAGAAGTAAAAGTGGTGTAATTTATTGCATATTTCTACACAGGCTTTAATAAAGCACAATCATTTAGTCCGAGAGGGAGATTACACAGCCCAAGCACTTTGTTTTAAAGTTGTCGCAGCATTCCTTCAGGCTCATTACATCATGCATTAACTTTAATCCCCTCTCGGCTTGAGCATACATTAAATATCAAATAGCACTCCGATCAATACATCAAAGTTGAGGCCTAGGGCCAGACACAGGAGAGGGTTTCTGAAATGTAATGCAACGGATGTCAAATGACGTGCTGAATGATCACAAGCTCTCTGAATGGTGTGTATAAAACTAACATTAATCTTAATAAACATGCAAGTGCATATATAGATAGAATTAGACCATATAAAAGTATTAATTCGGTTTTGTTTTTTTAAGACACAGGAACCCCGGTGGATGGGACCAAAGAAAATCTGTGGGCTACTTTTGTCACACTGCAGTCCTCATTTTGAACAGTTCACAGGGCATTTAACATAAAACAACAAAGATGAAGCATGTAAGACATAAGTGGCACTAAGTCCAGATTTTGTTTGGTCTTTTAAGCACCATCAGTGTTACACTTGAACACGCCGTGGGTGAGGAGCTCTACTTGCGGCCCAAAGTCTCCGCCAGCTTCTTGAGTCTCTTCTTCAGCTCCAGAGGAAACTTCTCGTAACATTTCTTGCACACTGGCTTCATGTCGAACTCCACGAACTTGTTCCTACAAATGCCAACCAATAATTTTGCTTTAGGAGCTTGAATAAGAGAAGCCTAATGTGTTAAAGGGATAGTTCACTAATACATGACAATACATAATTCTCTCATCAGATATTCACCCTTATGCCGTCTCAAACTCGTATGACTTTCTTTCTTTTGCGGAACAAAATTGAAGATATTTTGATGGATTTATGAGGTGTTTCTGTCCATACAATGCAAGTCAACGGGGTCCAACAATTCCAAGCTCTGTCTCCTGAAGCGATACGATCAGTTTTGGGGTGGAACAGACTAAAACGTAACTTTTTCACTGTAAGTCATGATTTGAAGCTCAATTACACTTCCTCATGCTTGACGCATGTGCAGAGGGCTGTACACACTTCAGAAGACATGGATTAAACAACTGGAGACTTATGGATGACCTTTTATGATGCATTTATGTCCTTTTGGAGCTTGTAAGTGTTAGACCCCAGTGACTTGCATTGTATGGACACTACACATCATCTCTCCATCAAAATATCTTTGTTTGTGTTCTGCAGAATAATAAAGTCATAAGAGTTTGAGTGAGTAAATCAAGTGAGAATGATCATTTTTGGGAGAACTATTCCTTTAGGACTTATGTTGTTTGTATATACTCATACATATATTTCTGAGAGTGGTGTAATGCAGTGTTTCCCAACCTGTTTTGCTGCAAGTACCCCCACAGCACCATCAGTAAGGCTCAAGTAACATGCTGATTGTTTGCCTCCACAATGCCTTGTAATATTTACACTGATGTGTAGAACAAACACTAAAATGGTACTGTCTCTTTAAGAAAACCGGCAATTCCGTTTGATCAGTGGAAGTTCTGCAATTTGTTTTGGTTGAACGAATATTAACGAGTTGCACAGCTTGTTTTTTTTTTACAATTAAAATGTTTCTTACCATGTCTGATCAACAACTGATTGTAAAGACAGAAAGGATATTAAAAGAGACATTATCATCTTTGAACACATTAGACGGACGAGTCAAACCAAACTGCTTCACTTTGGGTTTTTTTAAAAGATCGATCTTGGGACTTTATGAATGGATATCGTGATCGTTCAAAAAGATGATTGCGATTTAATAAGAAAATCTATATTTTGGGGCCTGGGTAGCTCAGCGAGTATTGATGCCGACTACCACCCCTGGAGTCGCGGGTTCGGGTGACTCCAGCCGGGTCTCCTAAGCAACCAAATTGGCCCGGTTGCTAGAGAGTGTAGTCACATGGGGTCGCTATAATGTGGTTCTCGCTCTCTGTGGGGCACGTAGTGAATTGTGCGTGGATGCCGCAGAGAATAGCGTGAAGCCTCCACATGCTGTGAGTCTCCGTGGTAACGCGCTCAACAAGCCACCTGATAAGATGCGCGGATTGACGGTCTCAGACGCGGAGGCAACTGAGATTCATCCTCCGCCACCCGGATTGAGGCAAGTCACTACACCACCACGAGGACTTAGAGCGCATTGGGAATTGGGGAGAAAATAAAAAATACATCTATATTTTTACCCAGCCCTAATCCCCGTTTTCATTTTACATCATACGTTTTGTTTTACAAGTACAACATAGCAAAGTCCAATTATTTTGTGGTTGGGAATCACCGGTGCAATGGACTGACTCTGAGTTTCAAAATCATGGAGAGAAAAAAAACAGACATCAAGAATTTGACGATCATGACCACCATGCGGAACCAACAAACAAAAGGCAAAATGACAATCTAACCTGGTTGAAGCGGATATAAAGAAACAGAGAAACGAAATGAGACAAACGGAAGGCACTAACCAATGACAATGAACGAGTGAAGCAGATGAAAATGAAGAGGAAAAGAGAGAAAGAGAGACAGGTTACAGACAGACGGCGATGGCTTTCTTTCGGCGATCGCTAGAGTCACGTTCACGTTTCGCCAAGCGCCGTTTCAAGTCTTCCGGCAGCCGCTCGTAACAGTGTTTACACACCGGCTTCAGGTCCACCTCCACAAATCTGTCCCTGCAGGGCCACCATCAGGGACAATGAGGAAGGAGAGACAAGTGAAAATGAGGGTAAAAGGGAGAGAGGAAGAGAAATGGAATATGGTGCCAAATTAAGAGTGGGGACAGAAATAGAGAACACAAGAGTTAGGAGGATGGTCCAAAGAAAAACATCAGAAGAAAACACGGCAGTCGACTCACTGACACATGTACACACAGAATAAAAAGATTGTGTATGTGTGTGTGAGTGAGTGAAATCACTTACTTGAGGGTGAGTTTGGTGTTACACGTTGAACAGGAGAAACAATTCACACACCAAGCCTTATTCAGAGCCGACACCACTGCAACACACACAAAACTCAGAACAACCGTACCTTTATACAACACCACTGCACATCAAACTGATATTACTGTTGTTGAAGTAAACAGCACAAACATTACCATCTCCTTCGATCACACGATTGCAGTGGTAACAAACATCACCGAAGAGCTGCCAAACAGACAAAACACTCAAAATTCAAGCTTCATTACTGACGATGCTAATAACTGAATTTTGAAGAAAAGGGGCTTTGAGAGAGGAAATCGGCTAGAAACATACGTCACGCAAGTATGTAGAGGCAAATGTGCACGGTACAGCTGTACAAACAGTACTTAAAGGAATAGTTCATCCAAAAATGACCCAAAAAGTCAGTGGGGTCCAACACTTTCAAGCTCCAAAATGTACATACAGGCAGCATAAAAGTAATCCATACGACTCCAGTGGTTTAATCCATGTCTTAAGAAGACATATGATAGGTGTGGGTGAGAAACAGGTCAATATTTAAGTCCTTTTTTTTTTTACTGTAAATCGTGGCTAGAATGTGAAAGTGAAAGTGAAGATTTACAGTAAAAAAGGACTTGAATTTTGATCTGTTTCTCACCCACACCTATCATATGTCTTCTGAAAGCATGGATTAAACCACTGGAGTGGTAAGGATTACTTCTATGCTGCCTTTATATGCTTTTTTTGAGCTTTACATTTCTGGTCACCATTCACTTGCACTGTATGGACCTACAGAGCTGAAATATTCTTCTAAAAATCTTCATTTGTGTTCTGCAGAAGAAAGAAAGTCACACACATCTGGGATGAATTAACATTTTTGGGTGAACTGTCCCTTTAACCTAATGTGTTCTTATTCAGGTTGCTAGCTTTAAAAATGTCAATAGGTTAACTAAGTTGTTCATCAAGATTCTGTTCAAACTGTTTTGCTTTGAAGAGAACGACTAGTTTATGCTAATGCCCCTTCCAGCAACATTAAGACTGCAACACGTAGACGTCTTGCATTGTGTTGCATTATGAATTGCAATCGAGCACATGAAATCGAGTTTATGTCGCTATAAAGGTGTGTGTTCACATACATGTGGAGAGAACGTTTTTCACTCTTTAGCTCTGGTTGTGTTACCTGATTGTAGTGAGTCTCGCAGTAAGCCAGACCTTTCCTCTCATAATGACGGTGTCCCAGGAAGGGCTTCTCACATTTAGCACAGACAAAATGCTGCAAACACACACACAGTAACAGCATTTACTTATAAAGATCAAATATACACAGAAGAGCAGAAAGATGCGAGATGGGATAAATATTGAAGACGGCCAAAAAAAAGTGTGTGTGGGGGGGGGGGGGGGGGGGCAGACAGTGAGCAAAGGTCACGTTAATTAAATGTCATCAACCTGCCTTTTCTTAATACACACGTCAAGCACAAAATAAACTGGCCCCATTCACTTCCATTGTGAGTGCCTCACTGTAAACCAGATGTGTGTTATTTTTAAAGAAAAGGGACTGGATAGAGACGAAATGCATGTTTGTGGTAATCACCATTATGCCCCAAATACTGTCGATTGAGCTTAACTTGTTAAAAGTTAATAAATGTTGATCCTTTTCCAGGTTTTAGGACTATCAGCAATTCATTTTAGCAATACACAATGTTTTATCACAGAAACACTACTGATACAAAAATCTGAGAGTATAAGAGGACTGTGTTTTGCACAAGCAATTTCAAATTAGAAAAAGCTTCTGCAACAAATGCTTTCTAATAGAGGTGCACTGATCAGAAAATCTGAAGCCGATAACTGATATTTTAACACTGTGATCGGGCGATAACGATCTGATCACCAATGTTTATTTTTCAAGTGCCTCTTGCCAAACTTTTACAAGTTAAAGGAATAGTTGACCCAAAAATGTAAATTCTCTCATCATTTACTCACCCTCATGCCATCCAAGAAAGTCATACACATCTATCTCAGCAGAACACAAATGAAGATTTTTAGAAGAATATTTCAGCTCTGTAGGTCCATACAATGCAAGTGAATGGTGACCAGAACTTTTATGCTGCCTTTATGTGCTTTATGGAGCTTCAAAGTAATCCATAAGACTCCAGTGGTTTAATCCATGTCTTCAGAAGAGATATGATAGGTGTGGATGAGAAACAGATCAATATTTAAGTAATTTTTTAACTGTAAATCTACACTTTCACTTTCACATTCTGCCATCTACTGGTCGGGTCTGGTACACGGTGCAGATTGATGGTAAAAACTGACTTAATATTGATCTGTTTCTCACCTACACTTATCATATCACTTCTGAAGACATGGATTAAACCACTGGAGTCGTATGGATTACTTCTATGCCTCTTTTTTGTCATTTTTGGACCTTCAGAGTTCTGGTCACCATTCACTTGCATTGTATAGACCTACAGAGCTGAAATATTCTTCTAAAAATCTTCATTTGTGTTCTGCAGAAGAAAGAAAGTCTTACATATCTGAGAGGCATGAGGGTGAGTAAATGATGAGAGAATTTTTAGTTTTGGGTGAACTGTCCCTTTAAATGCTGCAGTGTTATGCCCCACACCGTAAAATTGAAAATTGTGAAATGCTAGCATTTATTTGACAGTAAAACAGTTATGAATAGTTTGGTTGTCGATTGTTGCATCCCAACTGTCTAATAACTAGGACTGTCAAACGATTAATTTTTAATCGAATTAATTACATGACATGCCGATTAATTATTCAAATTAATCACATACATCATTATTTGCCAAGAAAGGCACCCAAGTAATTATAATTCATATTAATAATGCATATGAATTGAAATATTTATCAATATAATACGTAGGGCCTATTATAAACACATAATACGAATTGAAATTCAGTTTGAAATAAATTGCATTATTGTGGCAGAGGAGCGAAGCATTTATTAGACAATACAAAAAGTGGCTTAAGAACTCAATATATTGTTTGTTTTATTCTCATAACATTGAACTAGCCTACAGTTGACAGCAATCTGTTTTGCATTGAGTTTGTCAATGTGTTCAGTTCTCACAGTGTGTGTAATTGTCACTCTATGTACATGTGCGTGCCTCAGGCGGACGCGTTTGGAGCATCTCACTGGTATTCATTCTATGGCTGTGCTGCCTGTGAGGTGTGTTTCTTATGCAAACTCACACACCTCAACGTGCCACTGTTTGCCCATGGCATTAACCACACGGCCTTCGATAGGACGCCTACACGCGCCACAGATCGGCACACCCATCTTATCATGGCAGGGGAGGCAGTACAGTTCACCTTTCAGCTCTCGAGCATCAGCAGTCAGCTCCTTCCTGTAAAACACACACACACAATCTCAAGTTCACTTTCAGTACATGGACACGGCAGCAGATGGTGGGATGAACTGGTGCGTACTCACCCGCAGTTACTGCAGTTGAAGTGGTCGGGATGGTAGGGGTCATTTTTGAAAATGAGCGGCTGTTCCTCGATGATGGCGTGACACTTCTGACAGATGTACTTCCCGAGGCCGCGAGCCTTCTCGCGGTTATGACACGGGCGGCAGAGGTGACTGGAAACATCAGCCAAAGCTCAGAAGATGCGACTCGCTTCATGTTCATTGAAAAGTTTGATTCAGTGAGAGTTTTCTTTTTGCACGGTAACAGTGTTCCTGTAGCTCAACTGGTACAGCGTTTATAAACGCTCATGAAATAAATCAGTTCCTGAACATTGCCAAAACAATCTAGACTGATCCTAGATTTCCTGTCTGACAGTCACATGACTACGGTCACCCCTGATTGGCTGTGAACTCACCGGCCAGCGTTCTTGACGAATCCTACATCGGCGAGCACGGCCTGACAGATATCACAGCAGAAACAGTCGGGATGCCAGCTGTTATTCATGGCCTTTATCACACGGCCAATTATGAACTCTCCTGTGGGAAAAAAGAGAGACACAATTAACAATGTGCACAGTCACTTACATCACCTGTTTGTGTGTTTATGAGTGTCTCTCTCACCGCACTGGTGACAGCAGGGGGCGAACAACATCTGGAAATCATGCTCGCAGTATTTCCTCCCCTCAAACTACAGACAGAACAGAGAAAAATGTATCATTTAAACTGTAAAAAGTGCCATCCTTCAGGTCTAATGCTCAGTAAGAGATAATGTACAGTCAGCCGGTTGTTATCGTAAAATGAACAGACAGGGTGATCAGGTCTCCGGTGCAAAACAGAGGACTCTGGTACCAGCCTGAAGGGTTGTTGTTTTTTTGATAACCAAATAAATAAATACATGATCATAAAATATTGATTTGTGCAATTATGTGGAAAGAGATAAAATCGCGGAACAGCTGATATACACCTCCAGTTTGTGTCTGAGTTCTGTTGGTGTTTATTTTGTAAATTAATAAACGTCTGACTGCTCGTTATGCATCTTATTACAAGACTACTTGCCAAATAAATGCACGAGACGTTGATGTGTAGAAATTATTTTATTATCTTGTAGAGATCTCACAGTGATCTGAGGAGCAGAAATATCACAAAACTCAGATAAGCGGTCTGATACGTGGATGTGCGGTTGTTACTGAGAAATATCAGACCACTAGATGGCGCCACTGACCAATCAGAATCAAGTATTTCAGAGAGCCGCGTAATGGCGGACGGAACCGCTCCTCCCCTTCTCGGCGGCCGGCAGCGACCCCTCCGTCCTCAGGCAGACGGCCACGGCTGCTCGCTCTCTCTCAAACTTGCGTCTCTTGCTCTCCCGCTTATCAGCTGATTCAGCGCCAGCCGTGTACCCTCACGGCCCGGCCACGCCCTCATCCTCATCACTACTACTTTAAACATTTCTCTAATTCTTGTAAAATTATTATGCTATTCTCATCACCTATTAACTGAGATTTTATAGAATATTTCGAAAAATTATTGACAACATTGGCGTTTGCCGCAACTTCAATCGCGATAAAACTGTGATATAGTAATGCATCTCAAATGATTGAATCATGACATGTGTATCGCAACATGTATGGTGAAGTGGATGGAGATACAATTAAAATGAATTGAAATGAAAATAAATATAAATTACCGTGTCATTTAGTAAAGAGAACCAAACTGAATCAAGTAAACCCAATAGAATTTAACATATCAAAATAACTCAAAAGCAATTTTAGTTATATGTTTGCTAGGACAGGACATGTTAGCATGCTAAATGCATGCTGGTGGGAAGCACTGACAAGTGCAACTTGGTCACTATGCACACCAATACACAATGGAGAAAGCAATATGTAGAAAACTCAATGTACTGGTCCTTAACCTAAGCTCAAACTCCACTGTGGCAACCCTCAAAACATGATCAACATTCCCTTGGTTACTTGAATTTTTTGAGTAATATGAACATGGGAGGATTGAGTAAAACTGACGCTGGTTAAAGTACATTTTTTTTGAGTGTGCAGCCTTTCAGTAATCTTCAAGAAGAAATACTGCATGCGAATACCTCGTAAAAGAGTCCTTCTGGAAACTGCTGGAAACACTGGGCGCAGACGAAGCACTGCTCATGATACAGCTCGCCATTGCTATTGACGATCTTCTCTGCCGGGGCAAAACCGCTTTTACACCGTTCACACGAGGCGTTTGCCAGGGCATTGGCCATGTTGCTGTTAGAAACAGATCAGTTACATGGTAAACAGAAGATTTGTGATCTCGTTTGTTCAAGACTAAATCTATAGGCATTTCTTACAGTCGCCTTTAATTAAAAACAAAGTCAGCACTGACGGCACTGAAGCATCTAAACACACAAGACTCCACTCTGTTTGATTTTGTGTCGTTTTCTCTACTCAAAAATCCCATGTAGGCCTGTCCAGCACCGTGCAAGACATTCAGTTACTCCGTTAAGGAGGGACTGGGCAAGACCATCTGACTGTGCAACACATGTTTACATCACGCAAACAGAAGCCTGCCGTGGCCTGTTGTTACGGGTTACCAGACGTGATCACTCAGACATTTCTCCTCAATGACATCACAGACAATGTGGTCATTACGGGAGGGGTCATCTATAGCGCTTCCTGTTAACTCCCTTTACGGCTGCCATGCAAAGCAGAAAAATTAGTTAGCAATTCAAAGGCCGTGTTCCTTATATAGTGAACTGAAGATGAACAGAGAAGATCTGCTATTCTGTTTGTGTACATCTAAAAATAAATCGTGTGTGTGTTAAAGAGATGGAAGATGTTCAAGGAGTGCTACTGTATGTCAAGTCTATTTGCATGCAAGAATTTACAGAACACTGAAGATCTGACACTGCTGTGTGAGGAAATGTGTGAGAGTCTGTGTGTGTTTGTGTGTGAGTGTGTGTATGCGAGTGTGCGTGCGTGCATGTGTGTATGCGAGCGAGTGTGTGTGTGTGTGTGCGAGTGTGTGTATGTATGCGAGTGAGTGTGTGTGTATGCGAGTGAGTGTGTGTATGCGAGTGAGTGTGTGTATGCGAGTGAGTGTGTGTATGCGAGTGAGTGTGTGTGTGTGTGTGTGTGTGTGTGCGAGTGAGTGTGTGTGTGTGTATGCGAGTGAGTGTGTGTGTGTGTGTATGCGAGTGAGTGTGTGTGTGTGTGTGTGTGTGTGTGCGAGTGAGTGAGTGAGTGAGTGAGTGAGTGAGTGTGTGTGTGTGTGTGTGTGTGTGAGTGAGTGAGTGAGTGAGTGTGTGTGTGTGTGTGTGTGTGTGTGTGTGTGTGTATGCGAGTGAGTGTGTGTGTGTGTGTGAGTGAGTGTGTGTGTGTGTGTGTGTATGCGAGTGAGTGTGTGTGTGTGTGTATGCGAGTGAGTGTGTGTGTGTGTGTATGCGAGTGAGTGTGTGTGTGTGCGAGTGAGTGAGTGAGTGTGTGTGTGTGTGCGCGCGCGAGTGAGTGTGTGTGTGCGCGCGCGAGTGAGTGAGTGTGTGTGTGCGCGCGCGAGTGAGTGAGTGTGTGTGTGCGCGCGCGAGTGAGTGAGTGTGTGTGTGTGCGCGCGCGAGTGAGTGAGTGAGTGAGTGAGTGTTTGTCAGGAAAACTCCACTAGGGATGCTAATTAGCTTAGCATCCACCCCATCCAATCTCAATCCACAAACTCTCAATAATATACATTGATTTAACAGCTACAGTACACACACAGAGAGAGAGAGAGAGACCGTGATGAAGAAAAAGAAGGGAAAAAAGAAAAAGAGAAGGTAAGATAACAAAACTCAAGAGATTTGCTACATCTCTGGCTGGAGAAGAAAACGATCCGCAACAATTTACAACAAAAACACACACAATCTAAAGTATTTTACCTGCCCGTCATGTCTGACACACCCAGCATCCCCTTCAACACGGCTTATCCTGAGAGTCAGTCAGGTTTTATTCGAGCACATATGACGCCCCTTGGATCTGTCGCTTTTCCACTTTCCTTGGAGTCAAAGATGTTTTCATGAACGACAAAACGTCCACTCTGATTGTGTTTCCGGGTATGGTCACGTGCTGCTCGGCTCGCCTTCTGATTGGTTGCATCAGATCCGATACGGCTTCGCTGCCTTCAGTGTCTCCCATTCATTTTAATAGAAGTAGCGCGTCTCTGCTAAATGATCTGTGGCATAGCACATGATATGAAATGTCAAGCCATTTTTATTTACGTCACATCTTTTCATATCAGTTTTTCAGATCAATACTGTTGTGTCTGCAATGTCTTAAATGTTGTAAAGTTTAATTGAAAAACTAAATATAAATAAATAGTTTTGTATTTAGGATCCCAAAGGAGACTGTGACAGGAACAAAAACTCCATAAGATGTTGGTTAATGGAGAAAAATAACCAGGGGCAAGTTCCCCTCTGGCTAAACAACATTAATATAATTTAACTGTGCGTCAGGCATATGATGCACGGTTTAATATTTGTCGGCCTCTTGTGGTTGATATGCGCAATAACTGAACAGAGTGGACAGGCTAGATTCTAGAACATTGAAACGAGTTTACACCCTTCCTCTGACGTCAGCACAGTTTAGCTCACTTCTATCAAACAGAGACTTATAAGGCATGATGCAGCACAGCTATAAAATCCACTCTATAAAAGTAAAAAACATCAGCCTATGGGCCAGTTAAGTACATTAGCCTCACTTGAAAATGAACACATTTCTATTTCGTCACCTCAAGGAGAGTAAGTTAGTTTTGAAAGGGAGATGATGAAATGTTACAGCGCATATCCACCACACGAGGCCGCTGTTGCATCAATCAAATGTGAAATTAAGAGACTCGATGTAATCAAACCTGTTCATTGAAAAAGCCAATTAAGTATTTTACATATCACTATCCTGTCATTTACCACCTAGATGTGCTTAACTTGATTGATTGATTGATTGATTTAACGATTATTTACTTATTTAAAATGAAACGTCTAATTTGTGTGATGAAGGCAAATATCTCAACTGGCCTGACTTAGCCAACAGAAAAAATTCCCTATAGTTGAGCCCTGTAGATAGACAGATATTAAGCATGACATTATAGAAACATAAATGGTCAGCACTTCAGGAATGCTCTCCAAAACTCTTAATGGTTCTTAAGAGACTGAGAGCAGTGCTGTGTGTGTTCTCTTCCCCATCCTCTCCTCCTGTTGCCATGTCAACAGCACAGCTCACAGACATGAGGCAAGCACCATGAAAACATTTGTGAGTACAGTATGTACAGTGTGTGTGTGTGTGTGTGTGTGTGTGTGTGTGAGAGAGAGAGAGAGAGAGAGAGAGAGAGAGAGAGAGTATTATTAGAACTGCCGATGACAGACAAACTATTAATGGAGTGTTTAGGATCTCTTTCTATGAACGTTTCAGGTCAGGTCATTCACGGTACACTGACCACCTGTTTTACTCGAACCCTCACAGTCTATTATGAGTTACACATTATACATACCGTGTCTTCTCACATCTTCAAAGTTGTACGGGTAATGTGGGTGGTTAAAAGTATGTGAATCCCTCTCAAACACCCACAGTCCTCCGCAAAGAAACATTTGACTCCTCTAGTTCAGAAGGACTACTTGAGTAATACATGACATAACTAATATTAGCATTATATTCAAGCTATATAGTCAGAGGGGAACTGGCTCCCCCAGCTGAGTCTGGTTTCTCCCAAGGTTTTTTACCTCTGCTAGCAAAACATCTTATGGAGTTTTTGCCCCTTGACACTGTCGCTTTGGCTTGCTCACTGGGGGCTTAAAGACAAAAACATTAATGCATAGTTTTCAATGAAGGTTACTGAAGAAAATGTGAGTGGTGCTTGAATGTGCAAAACTCAGTGGCACAATGCTAGGGTGTTATATGTGGTTGTCAGGGCATTGCTATGCAGTTGCTAGAGTGTTCAGGGCTGTGTTCCCCCTATAATGACGTAACTTGCTGCTTTACCACCATAGCACGCATCGTTGGAGAAATTAACTAGCTTAAGGGTACGTTTACACGACAACGATGTACTAAAAACGGAAAAGTTTTTCCTTTGCATTTTTGAAAAGTTTCGCGTACAGACGACAACGATGTCAAAACGATCCCCGTTCACACGGATCTGCGAAAATGACTAAAAATGCTGTATTATGCATGCCAGGCCAGTAGTTGGCGATGTCACTTTGTAAAGAAACACTACGCGCATGCGCACATAAGCATTCTTCCACAGAGTGGTGAATACAAACAATGAAGATGGCGATCGCCGGTCGTAGTAGTGATGCAGCAAATCTACACTTTGCTGGAGAAGCATCAATAAACTCAAAATCTTGAGCAGCACAAACACAGTCCTGTAGTCCATCATTGTAGTTTTGAATGTCTCGCGCGCATGCCTATAGACTGAACACTCTAGATTATTCAATACATTCTGCTCATTCTCACCATCACTTCGTCTCCTGCTTTCTTCTGTATTCCCTCTGCTGACTCTTGGGCTGGTAGAAGAGTAAGTTAACATAAGCTGTTGATGTTGACTGGTTTTGGATATCAGACAGAACTCTGATATATGGATATGTTCTGACGGAGAGAGAGGTCTTGTGTACACTGGATCTAACATGCATTGCCTCATGTTTTCATATTCTAAGCATATCACTGAATACTGTACATGGCATCACATCTCTGTCTACAGGCTATATACTGTACATAAACGGTGGGTGAATGAATTGCAGGGTAAAGATACATCAAATAAAATGAAGTAAATAAATAAATAACATTTAAAATACAAATACATTTTACCCATCTGAATCCATACATTAATTTCAAGATTTTCAAATTGCAGGTTCTGTCTACTGTACAATGTTCACACTCCATACAAAACACTCCAAATGAATAAATTATTGATTATTGTTATTTGCACAGACACCAGTATTCATATTGATAATTATACATCTCAAATTGATGCCTATCAATCCATCATTCTTCATATAACACGTAATACGCGTGCGCATGACTTCATCGTTTTCTCAAATGCACGTTTTTGTACGATACACGGAGACGATAACGGCATCGTTTTCAAAAACATGCACTTTGAAACCCGTTTTCAAAAGTTTGCATTTTCAGGCCCCAAAACGGCATTATCGTGTAAACGAACAGCCAAAACGCATAAAAAGTTTTCCATTTTTAGTTGAAAACGTTGTCGTGTAAACGGCCCCTATCTGTTTCCTGAAACCGTAGTAACTATGTAGCACATCCATCGTTCAAACCACGTTTGAACAGTCATCTTTCTAAAGTCACTCTGTCAAACAGCAACGCTCAGCGAAAAAAGTTTCAGAGGGAGGCAACATCTCTCAAGCCTCCCTTTAGCGCTGACTCGTAAAAATAAACAAATAATATTTCAGTATTTATAAAGCCTGTGTTTTATTTTATTTTGTTTTTTGTTTTTTTGTTTTTGTGGTGTGTATGAATGGAATATCATATGTAATACACGCATTTCAACATGATTTTTCAATAAAATAATGTGCAAAATTTTAACCAAGCACAAGTTGCTTAAATTCAGCAAATACTGATTTTTAAATATCAGTAACAATATAAACATTACTGTTACTTTATCAAAATTATTAATGATTTCCTAGCAAAAAGACATGTGAATCGTGATATGAGTGCGGATGTTTAAGAAATCGTATGTGAGAATTCGTATGTATTGTTACGTAAAGTTTGGTTCAAGCAAACGTACATTCTCTTACGTTTGCATAGACGCTGAAACGTACAATATTGACGTATTGACAGCATCTAAACGTCATCATTTTACGTATTAACACCAATGGAAACGTACAAATGTTTACGGGTACTGTATGAATAGTTAATATTGAATAATTCATAGAATTAATCAGTTAATTACATTTAATTTACAATCAATGAGATTAGTTAAATGCCATCACATTTAACGCAGTTGACATTATAATATGACATTTTAAAGGATTATATCACTTTAACCAAGACTAAACTTTAAAATGTTACAATGAATAAAAAACTCTGTAATCGTTTAATCATTTATTAAGCATTTAATAAAATTTTTGTTTGCCATGGGACACAAAAGGAGTTTTCAGAATATGCCAAAAAACAAAATAAACCACAAAAAACACCATAAAACAATAATAAAATGTATCTATAAATTTGTTAACTATAATCCAAATCTTCGTACAAATATGTACGTTTAAATGTTACAAATATTAACGTACAAATAGCTACCTATAGTAATGAGATCATGCTGCACAAGGTCTTCTTCTTCCAGAAGAGCACAGAAACTTCCACCGGGAGGCAGGAGACATCTAGTACATTGCATACAATATTGATCAGGTTGATGATGTAGAGGCTTTAAAAAAAAAAAATCATGTATAAAAAATGATGCGCACAGCATTATAGAGTTAAGGATGTTTAGATATAAATGTACTGCAAAAATAAGACTCAGTACGAAAAGGTTTTTTATTTTATTTTTTGCAACGCACAAAAATGCAATTAGATCCTCTACAATTTCAGATAAAAATGCAAACCAGAAACATCTGCTACAGTGCATGAGATAATACAGGGGAGTTTGATATGCTTTGAATGGTGATCCATTATTTGAAAATGAGATGGAGGAAGGGGTGGAGGGGGTGTTGAGTGTGGGCAGAGTGATGGAGACAGAGAGAAAGAGAGAGAGAGAGAGAGAGAGAGAGATACAACTAGTGCTGCCAGTGTAAATGTACTACACACAGATAATCCCACCTCCTGTCTCTCTCTCTCTCTCTCTCTCTCTCTCTCTCTTCAGAAAGGGCTTCTCACACTGCCCACTGGGACGGTGTTCTCTATCTGTCTTTCACGCTCATTAATCAGTTATTCTCTCTCTCTTTCTCTCTACTTCTCATTACTTGACACTTTGTCTCGTCCTCTTTTCTGTCATCTTCCCCCTTCACATTTTATCACTTCTGTCCTTGTTGCTCACACCATCTCACACACACTGAAGTACTTAGAGGACACGCTAGGACAGGTAAGAGCATGTGTGTGTGTGTGTGTGTGTGTGTGGAAAGAGGTGTGTGAAAGGTAACAGACCCTGAGCATATTTTGGGGAGTGATGTTTGACATTTTTGATTGAAGATAATCTATAATCCTTTCAATGAAACTGTGTTGTTGTGTGTACTGTTTAAAATCATATGCAAAGATCCCAGATGAAATATATATTGTATTGCTCAGATGTTGCTCTTTCATTGCAAAGGGAACTCAAAGGAGTTTCTTTTCAGTAATGTTTCTTGAAAGTATCAACTTAGATTAAAATTCCTTAATAGAAATAAAGAGATTTACAAATGCATCATGCAGTTAGAGTGCTGAGCTGTAAAATGAGTGTTGAGTTCATATTAAGATCTCTGACTTTTGATTGCAGATTTAGTTATCCTGGCAAATCTGAACAGTTTTAGATGTGGTTGAGATCTTTTCTGACACTCTAGATGAGGTTTTTGTTTTTGTTTTGTTTTTTCTGGGGAGAAAAAATTAAAGAGGAGACTTGATGTGTCATTTTTGTCACTGTTAAAATACTTTCTCATATTAAAATGCAGAGTCAATTATTGTATTAGTAAACTAATTGTTGGTTGATTTTAGTGGTCGACCGATATGGGTTTTTCAATGGCCGATATCTAGAGGGCAGAATGGCTAATGGCCGACATAAATGCTCATAAACATAATACAGTTTAACAACAGCAAATCAGATGTACTCAAAATGTATAAAGTGAAACAAACACAACAAGCACTTTCTGTTTTCAAGTATTTTTTTCTTTTCAAGTTCATGCAAATTTGAGTAAATGTTGAATAATCTTGAAAAGCAAAAAATGTAGAAAACAGAAAGGGTTGACTATCTATTGACAAATACATTGTTAGATTTTGGAGCTGTCCCAAGGGAAGGTAACACTTATTTTTATCAGGCAAGCGAATGCAGTTATCGGGCAATTCTGATAATCTCAAAATGGCCAAACATCAGCTGATTAATCAGCCTGGCCAATATATCGGTCTGTCAATAGTTGATTTCATTCAAAACTCTAACACTGTGAATCTGCGGTGCTATCAAAACGTTGTTCTGTTTGTTTGAGCGTCCCGACCAGCCCGACACACCAACATTGACTCAACCATTTGAGTGAGTTAGGAGCAGGACTGTTCAGAAAACCTGTTTGAAAACAAATGATTTCTGCAGTTTAATTTAGTGATATTAGTGCCGCAGAAGTTACACACTTCACCAATAAGCAAAAGTCTCCATTTGCTCTCAATGCTCTAGGAGAAAACATTGAGATATTGAAGAGATCTCCTTTGTGTTTTATTGTATTACATACTGTGAGAGGATTTCAATCACAAGCTGTCTTAGGCAGTCAGGAAGTTTTTCTCAGGCTCATCAGGCAGTCAACAGACTATCTTAGTGTGCACAAAAGAAGAACAAGATTAAAGAACGAAAAGCAGCTGGCAGAGATGAACAGATGTTTCTTTAGACTTCTCAAGACATTGAGAAACATAACATCTCTTCATGTTGTTTAAGTTTGAAACCAAAGTGAAAAGCATGTATTTCAATAGTGTTAATCTCATCAACAAAATTACTGATGAAAATGTTTGTCAACAAAATTAGAAGAGAAAGAAAATACGTACTGCTAGATATTAACAGTGCACAAACAGCAGAAGAATTATCTATATATATAATTTCATAGACCAAATATGGAGAAAGAATTGATTCATCTTATCCAGTAATCCACACTGTAAAAAAATACTAAACTAGTACACTTAAATGATGAGATAATGAGATGAGAACATAATTGTATTTTGTAAAGTCCAACTGAAATTTAAAACGGTTATTAAAAAGTGATGACTACATTGCTATGAAATGTTCAAATGGATTCAGACTTCTAATGGATGGTGTTCACTCAACGTGATTTTTACTGCTTGCTCAATTAACTCAATTAAAATGAACTAATACAACACAATTCTTTAGCATTTGGCTTCAACTTAATTTTATTGTGTACAATCCGTCTACTTTTACTTTATTCAACTGTGTTGAGATTGTGTGTATAATATTTTGCATCAATGTATTTGTCATGATTCATTGTTGTTTGCCTTGTGTTTCTCCCCTGTCATCTATTCCTCCCGGACTACACATCCCATAATTCCTTGCCCTCATCACTGCCAGCTGTCCTTGATTGTTTTCACTTGTCTTTCATTTACTCATTATCTATTGTGTATATAATGCCCTGTTGTTTGCTTAGTCCTTGTCAGTTGTTATGTGTTTTGACCTCTTGTTTATTGACCCGTTCCCTTTGTAGATGT
The DNA here is from genome assembly GCF_019703515.2 of Myxocyprinus asiaticus. Lineage (NCBI taxonomy): Eukaryota > Metazoa > Chordata > Actinopteri > Cypriniformes > Catostomidae > Myxocyprinus > Myxocyprinus asiaticus. The sequence continues at coordinate 953,973 of NC_059380.1, read as the reverse complement.
TTCGCTAGTTTCCTGTGTTTTCCCATCGTGGATGTTTCTTTTGTTCCTGTGTTTATCCCGTTATCCTGTACTTTGTTTATTTTATTAAAGACTGTTTCGCTGCTCTCTGGAGTGCAGAGAACGCCCCTGGGCACTTCGGCAGAGCAAAAGAGTATATTCTAAAAGAGCATATTTTCTTCCTAAAAGAGCGGCAAACACGGAAACGTCTTTTTAAAAATGCCTTTCCATTTGTGTGTTATTCCTGGTTGCGGTCGTTATCTCTCCGCTTCTGACGGCCACGATCGCTGTCTTACATGTTTGGGCACTGCCCACACGGAGACATCGTTCATGGATGGGATTCAGTTTGCCAGGCGCCCGCCCCAGGTTCAGCGGCGTCCACTTCACCTCGGTGAAGGGCGAGAGTGCTGCTACCTTGCGTTCTGGGCAAGGGCGCGATAGAGCCTGTCCCACCAGCCAAGATGAAGAAAGGGTTTTTCAACCCTTACTTCATCGTACCAAAGAAAGGCAGTGGGTTGCGGCCGATCTTGGACCTGCAAGTTCTGAACCGGGCCTTGCACAGACTCCCATTCAAGATGCTGATACAAAAACGCATTTAAGCCACTGGACACATCGCATGGTCGTCACGTCGATCTGTTGCCGCCTCTTCAGCCCTTGGAACGACCTAGCATTTCTACGGGCAGGGGTTCCCCTAGAACAGGTCTCCAGGCACGTCATGGTTACGACAGACACCTCCAAGACGGGCTGAGGCGCCGTATGCAACGAGCCACTCACGAAGCTAAGACCCCCAGAGATGTGCAGTCGGATTGGTGCTTTCCTTCCTGCAGGAGATGCTGGAGTGGTGGCTGTCCCCCTCCACATTGAAGGTGTATATAGCCACTATAGCGGCACACCACGACACAGTGGATGGTAAGTCCTTAGGGAAGCATGACCTGATCATCAGGTTCCTGAGAGGCGCTAGGAGGTTGAATCCCTTATCCCCTCATGGGACCTCTCTGTAGTCCTTCGGGATCTATGGGGATTCCCCTTCGAGCCCCTGGAGTCAGCTGAGCTTAAGGCACTCTCTTTGAAGACTGCCCTCCTGACTGCGCTCACTTCCGTCAAGAGGGTAGGGGACCTGCAGACGTTCTCTGTCAGCGAAACGTGCCTGGAGTTCGGTCCAGGCTACTCTCACATGATCCTGAGACCCCGACCAGGCTATGTGGCCAAGGTTCCCATGACCCCATTTAGGGATCAGGTGGTGAACCTGCAAGCATTGCCCCAGGAGGAGGAAGACCCAGCTTTGGCGTTGCTGTGTCCAGTGCGTGCTCTACATATCTATTTGGATCGCACGCAGAGCTTTAGAAGCTCCGAGCAGCTCTTTGTCTGCTTTGGTGGACAGCAGGAAGGAAGCACTGTCTCCAAACAGAGGATCGCCCACTGAGTTATTGACGCCATCGTGATGGCATATCATGCTCAGGACATGCCGCCCCCCGTGGTGCTACGAGCCCACTCTACTACCCACTTTACTAGGAGTGTAGCAGTCTCCTGGGCCCTGAACAGTGGCGCCTCTTTGGCAGACATCTGCAGAGCAGCGGGCTGGGCGACACCCAACACCTTTGCGAGGTTCTATAATCTCCAGGTTGAGCTGGTTTCATCCTGTGTGTTGTCAGGTCCGAACAGGTAAGTTCCAGGACAGCTGGCCAGGTGTACCACTTGCGTATAGCGCCTTTCCCCTCCCATGAGGTGAAGACGTGCGCCTTTGACTCCCAGTTGTGTTCACAAGTTGTGATCCCTGGATGACTTTCCTCCTTAGCCCTGTGGCAGACGAGTTTGTGGAGAAACTCACTGTACTGGGGTAGGTGCTCCTCATGTGCTGGTTCCCCATAGGTGACCCCATGTGATATATCTTCCACTAAATCATTTCCCTGTCGGTAAACTGCATCTTCCTTGAGCAGAGGCCCCTCTGCCCCGGTCACCATGCTTGTAGAAACTCCTCCCCCCTTGGGTAGGACCTACCATGTGACTTCTCCACATGACATACTTCCAATAAGACTCAGTAAGACCATGTGATGTATTTCCACTCGAAATACCCCCCCCTTCTCTGGGCAGGGTGTGGTCTCCACTGTGTCTTCCACTTGGGAGTGAAAGTACCCCCCCCCCCCGGACACACAGCGGTCTGCCCATCTCGCACCGCCAGTCCACGTAACACAGTTCAGCTAGTTGTGGCATTTTGTATAGGGACCCCTAGTGTCACTACATCAACACAATGTCGAGTGAGTGACAGATAAGGAATGTCCTGGTTACTTTCGTAACCTCCGTTCCCTGATGGAGGGAACGAGACTTTGTGTCCCTCTTGCCACAACGCTGAACTACCCGCTGAAATGGCTGGGACCTTGTCTCGGCTCCTCAGCACAAAACCTGAATGAGTGGTTGCATACCAGCTCCTTTTATACCCGTATGTCCGGGGGAGTGGCATGCAAATTCCACTCGCCAATTTTCATTGGACTTTTTTCAAAAAGCAGAGGTGTTTGGGGCTCCCAAGAGTGACCCCTAGTGTCACTACATCGACACAACGTCTCATTCCCTCCATCAGGGAACGGAGGTTACGAAAGTAACCAGGATGATATTTGGAGTTATCTGAACAGATCAAATTTAATTAAGGTTAATTAAATTAATTTATGTTTTTGCTACACAAAGCATCTGAGTGAAGCCTACATTTTAATTTCATATTAAAGGGATAGTTCACCCAAAAAAGAAAATGTTCTCATCATTTACTCACCCTTATGACATCCCAGATGTGTATGACTTTCTTCAGCAGAACACATTTGAAGAAAATTTGAGAAAAATATCTCCACTCAATAGGTCCTTAAAATGCAAGTGGATGGTGATCAGAACTTTTGAAGGTCCAGAAATCACAGACAGTCAGCATAAACTTCATCCATACAAGTCCAGTGGTAAAATGAATGTCTTCTAAAGCAATGCGATCGCTTTTGATGTAAAAAAGATGGTCAACAGCAGTATGCATGTGTGTGATGTAATCAACTGAGGCACGGGCGACACCCTGAAGAGCAGCGCTGTTTACAAGTGAGTAGGAGGAACGCTGTACAGAAGCTTTGTTGGTTTTGGACTAGAGCTGTATTTGTATCTGTTTCTTTCCTCACATTGGTGCATTTGTGTGCTAAGACTGGATGTCTAAACCAAGAGAAAAACATTAAGTCTGTAACATGCCAACACAAATACATCACAGACACGAGAGACCACATGAACTCAATGCTCTGGGTATACTGCTGCTGAAGGGAAGCGATGGTTTATAGTTAAAAAGTACATAAATATTGATATTTTTTCACACCAAAAGCGAATGTGTCACATTAGAAGACATTAATTTAACCGCTTGAGTCATAGGAATGACGTTTATGCTGACTGTGATTTTTCTTCACACTTTAAATGCAAGTGAAATATTGACTACATTTTAAGACATTTTCACCAAACAGACTAAAAATATGACTAAAAAAACCTGACACTGTGTTTCAATGACTATGACTTCACCCTGAAGTGTAAAGAGAACTCATCTGAGCATGAGACATACAGTATATCTGCTGTCTCTACCTGTTCAAGATTAAATTATATTTTCCACTAATGTTGAGATAGACAAAGACTAAACTTTAGTCTTCACACATGGGCTATATATCTATCTATCTATCTGTCTGTCTGTCTATCTGTCTGTTGTTCTATCTATCTATCTATCTATCTATCTATCTATCTATTCTGTCTGTCTGTCTGTTGTTTTATCTATCATTCTATCTGTCTGTCCATCCGTCCGTCTGTCTGTCTGTCTGTCTGTCTTTCTGTAGTCCTCTTCTCAATTCTTTAGTCTCCTTGTCTTCTGTTTCTTCTTTGTCACTTTTTTTTTTTTTTCTTTTCATGCTGGCTGGTCTCTCATTTTGATTGATCTGTGTTGTGATGGATTTGCCTGTGTATTCATCTATAGGGCCATGAAATATTTGTGTGTTCACTTTAAGGCACTCTGAGGGTCATGAATTTGGAATGGCTGATCGGTGCTTTGTTTGAATCTTTTGTGTTTCAGCTTGAATATAGAATGCAGTGTCCATGTGTGCCATGAGCATGTTATTCCTGTTACAAGTGCACATTAGTGACAAAAGACTGCATGAGTGTGTTCTTTGGACTGGAGTGTGATGTGAATGTTTAAAGCCTATAGCTTGATTCATAATTAATGCTATTGTCTTCATTATTTATGGGAAATTGGGGCACTCAGTAATCACAGTTGTGCTGGGGAAATTATTTTAATTGTTGTAAAATAGGAGCAGGCACACCACCAAATACACACACATACATACACATACATACACATATTTACTGTATACACATACACAATTTTCAAAAGTGGTCTTTTGAAAGTCCATCTGAAAGTTAATTTGAGTATTTTTCACCACAGCTTAGAGAGGAAGTGTTTTTATGTAGTTGCTCAAAATGTATTAGATTTAATGCTGAATGTGTTACGATGTTATGAACTAAATATGTTAAAATATTTTCAATGCTAGCTTAATGTGTATATTAATAAGTAAGCCATCTGAAGGTTGAGTTCTCCCAAAAACTCTAAATACTGGCCTCATCCACACTGCAGCTATAAGGTTGTTTAATCCTGCTCTGTACACACACAGTTCAGTCATTTATGGGAGAGACAACCGCATATTTATCAATTTCACGAAGTGTGGACAGAATTAAGAACTTGAATTAAGTTATGCTAGTCATGGCTTATAATTTGCTAAAGTTGCATTGCGTAACTTGCATTGTGAAAACGCTGTTTTCGTAAAAACACGCAATACCCTAAACATGCTAAAACACAGAAAATTAATAACAGTCTCTTAAGTATGAAGAGTTCAGAATACATTAACTTCTGAAAAGTGGCTAATACTTATTATATGCCATTATTTCAAGAGCTCTTACAACAAGGACAGTTGTAGCCTATTTAGGGGTGAAGCACCGAAGGTGTGAAGCCCTTATTGTAATTGTTAGTGTTCTTATTTTTATTCTACTTCTGCTGAAAGTCAACGGCGGCCCATAGAACCATACATAGGAAAGTTATGAAATCTGGCACACTGATATAAGACACTCTCATCTGTAGCTGATCCAAATTTGGGGTCTCTCACTCAAACCCTCTGGCGCCACCAACTGTTCAAATTTTCACTCACGTTTCGGCCTATTACTTTTGAACTGTAAGTCCTAGAAACAAATTATTTTTTAACTCTGATTCCTTGGATCATGTCCCAATTTTGCTTTGTTTTTCAGCTCCACCCACTCGATTTTCCGCCATTTATAAATTTCCAAAAAACATGCTTTTTCTAACTCCTCCTAGACCGTATGTCCGATTCGCTTGAAATATAGCACGTAACATCTAGAGACATTTATGACAAAAAGTAATGAAAAGCTTTTTGATAGATCAAACCGTTCTCCAATGAATTTAATGGCAATATACCAATAAGGATCTGAGGCTGTATCTCTTGAACACTTTGGTGTTTTGACATGGAACTTTATATATGGCATTGTGACCAAGCCCTTACAATACCATATCAATTTCATGACAGCACCACCTATTAAGCATTTGTATAACACCATAAGTAATAAAACAAATGTCTTTTGTCACCACTCTGCTTAAAATCATCACCGAAATCACTGAACTGAACTAGTTGTTAATGACTTGATCAATAGCACATGTTAGATTCTCCTGGTGTAAATCACGCAAACAGAGGTCTTCACTCATTCATATATCCCAGTGTGTTTCTCTCATCATCCCTGCGCTCTTGGGGTAACCCGTGCATGTGCTCTATTTGACAGCAACTGCTTAAAGAGACAGGTCACGCAAAAATAAATTAATAGGAATTTTCTTCTGGAACCAGACTGTTGCGCTCTATTCCATACACACATAGAATGATAATTTAGGGGATTCACTCCTGCATTTAACTTCACAGTGTGTGCGTGGCCACTGTGGTGCTATCAAAACATTGCTCTGTTTGTTTCAGCATCACGACCAACCCAACACAGTAACATTAACTCGACCAATGGCGTGAGTTTGGGGCAGAACTATCTGTTTATCCGACCAATGGAGACATAGGGAGTGTCCAGGAAATCTATTTTTATTTTAGCAATTCAGTTTGGTAACGCTAGTTGCACCAAGGATATAATTCCTTATAAGGATATATTTACCAAGGAAGAGTATATTGCAGTAACTTAACGAGACAACATGTTTCTCTCCTCTGTGTAAAACATTGATTCAGTCTGTGAAAAAGAGTCAGATAAAAAGTAAAGTACATTTCCACTCGCAATGAGACAGAGAGTAAAGCATTGCATATATCTGTGTGTTCACTTCTATTTAAACATGCAGCTCTGCTGCTCATTGCTATTCACACACGCCCCTGTCTCTATCATATCTTTAAATCTGCTAATTAACCTCATTACGAGGCTCAGCCTGTGGGGGATCCAGCATAAACCAAAGCATACACGCACACAAAAACTCCACAGCCCTCATACTAACTCCAAACAGACTCGCAGCTTCACCAGTTTAATTATGAAAAGCCCTTCATTGAATATTTAATGCTGCCGAGTCCCTCACAGACTCTCAGTGAGCAGAGGCCAAGCGGTCATTATTGTCCATATAGAGACACTGTAAATAATCTAAACAAAGCAGGACTGCAAACAACATGGCCAATGCAAACCACATAAAGCACTTAACCTCAATTCAAGCCTTCTGCAGATGTATATAGACCCTGAACGTGGAATATTACCAAAAGGTCAAACCACAAACTCTATTGACACAAACTCATGTAAAAATGTAGCCCTTGTTTGTTGCATGGCATGATTTGATGATGGAGAGTATATTAAACTCAATTTGGTAGCTTTGTACAAAGTCTTATTAGATGAGAGTTGCTAAAAATATCATTTATTTGAGAGAAGACTTCAGACTATGGATTGGACCATCAGCATGAGTCAGCGGCAACAAAAACACTCTCGTCTAGTTTGGGTAAAAGTACAGGTACGAGCATTGGGTGAGACTGTGTGCAAACTGACTGACACCCATGGGCAAGTGGTTTGAGTTTCTCCAGTCTCCAGAGCTTTTTTGATCATTTTAGCTGCACACTTGAAAGTTCCTGGTATCAGACATTCATATGAGATGGTCTTAGCATCTGGTGTGCAAACCAAAGTGGGAGTGAGAATCATTTACAGCAGACACTTCTGAAACCATGAAAAGTGACTGTGTTTGACACTCTGTTAGCTTCAGTTTGTTTACTAGAATGAACTGATTATGCAATACACTGGCAGATTTCACTCAGTTTTGAGGGGATATTGTAAAGGATTTTTTATTTTTTTTTTTTTGAAGGGAGGGTGCCAAATTGTAACTGACAGATGGATCTTTCATCACCAGCATGTGTTGGGAGTAATGCATAACAAGTATGGCTGCACGATGGCTGCAAAAAAAAAAAGTCATATTGCAATTATTTCTAAAAATATTGTGATTGCGATTTGAACTGCAAGATGATAAACAAAAAACTAAAAAGCCCACTATTCATCATCATTATTTTTGGAACCCAGTCAACTTTATTATTATTATTATTATTATTATTATCATCATCATCATTATTATACAATAGTTATACATTTCTGTAATAAAATCTTAGCTTGCATGGGACATTGCAGTGCTATCCAGTTTAACCAAAGAGTTCTAAATGGTCTAACTTTTATTTTGGCGGACAACTGCATGAGTTTTTGTGTAGCTGAATTCACAACAGCTGTATAACATGCTCCTCATTTTAATATCTCCTCCTCTTCACAAACACCAGCTGCAACAGGGTGTATTATTTGTATTTGTATATTAAATTTTAGTGGCTGAACATACTGTATTTGGCAAAAATGAAATTAAAGTGAATCTGAAGCGCTATAAATATAACACGCTCAGCGCACGTAAGCAAACGAAACCTAACTCGGTACATCTGTTATTTACTCTGAGCACGAGCGTTGTGGAGCACAGAATGCTCTGAAAACACTGTAATAATGCACTAACACAATACAGACAGGACAGAGCATATAAACTTTGAAGCGAGCAGCACAAGCAGACTATTCCCAATGCGCTCTAGGTCCTCGTGGTGGCGTAGTGACTCGCCTCAATCCTGGTGGCGGAGGACGAATCTCAGTTGCCTCCGCATCTGAGATCGTGAATCCGCGCAGCTTATCACGTGGCTTGTTGAGCGCGTTACCGCGGAGACATAGCGCGTGCGGAGGCTTCACGCTATTCTCCACGGCATCCACGCACAACTCTACACGCGCCCCACCGAGAACCACATTATAGCAACCACGAGGAGGTTACCACATGTGACTACCCTCCCTAGCAACCGGGCCAGTTGGTTGCTTAGGAGTCACTCAGCACACCCTGGATTTGAACTCGCAACTCCAGGTGTGGTAGTCAGCATCTTTATTTGCTGAGCTAGTAAAGACACTGACTATTCTATTAAATCGCAGCCTTTTGCGGTTTAATAATCGCACAAGGTCATATCATGATTTTGATTGTATTTCGATTAATTGTGCAGCCCTTATGACAAGTAGTGTGTGTTACGTAATCAGATTACTTTTTGTAAGTAATGAGTAACTCTTTTACTCCAGCACCAGGAACTCCACTAATAAACAAGTTGAAGTAATGCTGACTAATGACTTCAACAGAACCATTTAGCATTGATTAACAACCTTGAAGCTCACGATACGTTTCTCTTTAAAGGTTTTGTTAGTCATCGTAAAAATAAATTCCTCAATGCAAAAAATAAATGGGATTTTTACTTCAAAAATCAGACTGTTGCACTTAATAAATTATTAGTGGAGTTCCCGGTGAAGAACTACACTACCCATGATCCTGAAGAGGAAGATCCACCAATCAAAGAGTCCCAGCAAACAAGCAGCTCCGCCCACTCCCATGACGCACTCTGAAACTCTCAAACTACTTATATATTTGGATATATCTAAATATTGTGCTACAAACTTTTAATCAATAGTTATATATATTTTCCAGATATTTTTGTTTTTAATTTGAATGTGTCATTCACCATTGCGATTGTAGTTCACTCCCTCATGACAGTACACAGTCTTGTAATGTAGACTCTGCTGTGAATAAGATTCATAAGACCAGGAACGTGTAAGTAAATAGGGTAACTTTTGATTTCATGTAAACTTTGATGTGTGGTAACATCCTTGTATGCCAGTATCAGAAGGATTTCTACCTTATCCAGTAGTACTAACTCACAGACTAATCTATCGGGTTAACGAAGTTTGCTAAACTGAAACTTTCATAGATTAAATGAAAAACTCTTATTAAATCAAGGTTAAAGCATCAACATTTGTCTTCTGTGTTGTGTCATATGAGAGGCGGGACACTGACTTCAGCTCTCTAAGATCCCCGGCCTGTTTTTCTGCCCTCGCGGCTCAGAATAACAATGGGACTAAATGAAGAACAGATGAAAGAAAAGACAATCAAAGACAATTCAAAAACACGTTGAGTTTGTTTTAAGTGAATCTCTGTGAAACCTCCTTCCTCCCTTCGTTTCTCATGCAGAAACTCTCATTAGTCTGGCACACATGAAAACAACACTGTTTCAATCTGTGTGTAAATTAGCTCAAAGACTCTCTTACATCCCCTGTCTCTCATACTCCCTTCACTTTTCTCTCTCTCTAAGGTGATAGCACTAAACAGTTCTGTCTTCAGTTTAACCAGCCACTACATAAGCTAAAATAGGGCTGCCCCATGAGCATTAGAAAGCCAGCTTCAAAGCCCTTCAAAGTTACCAATTAAACATCTACAGACCTCATCCTCTTCATGTAGAAGACTCTAGCGGTCCTCAACCACAATGCCAATAACCAGAACAGATGTTCAAACCGGCAGCTGTGCACAACTCCTATAGAAGCTTCATTTTTATTGATTCTTTCATTTCCACTAGGGTCCATAAGTGTATGTGTGAGACTTTCCTGCCTAGCTGGACAGGTTTGGCCGTATGTAGCCACCAGATGCTCCCTGCAGCCAGTGCTTGAGACCACCACAGGGTTTGCGTCCTAATTGAATTGTAATTGACTCAGCAGCAGGAAAGGTCAGTTCGCTGACCCTGTTACCCGAACCATCCAGTGATGACTTATGTCATTGGCACTGAGATACTCCCTGTTACAGGATAAAACATGAAATTGATGCACATATGTACGGATGCACACACAGACAGGGGAAGCATGCACCCACTCATTCACAGTGATTCATTTTGACAACAATGTAATTATTGCCTAATGTATGCTGGCATCAGGGTCAGAAATTAAGGGGGGCTCGGGGTAAAAATGCCACTGAAAGTGACTAAATTGTTCCCATAATTTAAAATGTTGGGGCAAAAAATGCTCTCATAATGAATTCCTCTTTTTTTTTTTTTTTTTTTTTTTTTTTTTTTTTTTTTTTTTTTTTTTGGTAACATCTGATGTAGCTCTTAAAAGAATATACCAGGTTAAATACAAGTGAAGCTCAATCAACAGCATTTATGGCATAATATTGATTACCACAAAATGTAAATGTCGATTGAGCTGAACTTGAAGATTCCATTCTAGGTGTAGTTACTGTATGTATTTTACCCCTTTGCAACTGCTAATGAACTGGTTAAAGTATTTAACCTGAAAGGATGGCATACAGTATGTATTTGACAGTATATAGCCTAGTTAGAAAAAAAAAAACTTTGTTTGGAACAGGGTTAGGATGGGCAAGGAGGAGACGGGAAATGGACGAAGCATCAAAGTAATATTTTAATGTAAATTTAAACAAAAAGACACAAAACACAAACGCACACACGGCAGCTGCGTGTGGCTCTCTCTCTCCTGAACTGCTGCATCCGGCTGCACTTATCCCTCTCCTTGGCTGATTAGCCCAATTGGGGGCCGGCCATGTGTTGTCACGGCCCAGCCCCGCCCTCCTCCTTGTCACACTCCTCCCTCCTTTGCCTCAGGCCGGGGAACCCCCGCCATGATGTACATCCCCCCCCTTCCTTTCCGGGGGGGCATTGCCCTTCCGGCCCGCCTGCCGGCAGGCTTTCCCTGCCTTCCTCGTGACCTGGGAGAGAGACAAGGGGAGGGAAAAGGGGAGAGGGAAAGAACGAGGCGGATCGACAGTGAGAGAGATATAAAAATTGCTCGTCAGTTCCCAGACATGCCATCGCCTGGTCCTCGACCACTCCTCCACCCTCTGGCGGATGACAGCCGCTCCTCCCTGGGCGGACAGCAGTGAGTCCTCTGACCCCTGGCGGATGGAATGCCCCTCCACGTTCTGGCGGCTGGTAGTGAGCCCCTCCGCCCCTGGCAGCGGCTCCACCGCTCCAGGCGGCAGGCATTGGCGAGGACTCCACGACAGCGCATCCTTCCCTGTTTTCGGCACCAATGTAATAGGGTTAGTATGGGCGAGGAGGAGGCGGGAACCAGACGAAGCATCAAAGTAATATATTAATGTAAATTTAAACAAAAAGACACAAAACACAAATGCACACATGGCAGCTGCGTGTGGCTCTCTCTCCCGAACTGCCGCATCCGGCTGCATTTATCCCTCTCCTCGGCTGATTAGCCTGATTGAGGGCCGGCCGTGCGCACTCACGGCTCGGCCCTGCCCTCCTCTTCATCACAGGGTAAAAAACATATACTTTTTTCCTTTTGTATCAAGTTTTTTTTTCTTACCGCATTGGTTGGCATTGGTTTTGTCTTGTTATAAGCATAAATGTTACAACATTTTGTTAGATTTGTCTGAAAACAAGACACATTATCCTATGTCATTTTGATTCTCATTTGTTTGGAAACGCATTAATTTCACTAAGTTTGCGCATGACATCCACACTGGAGCGGCCTCATCTGAAAACACTCTCCTTTACTGCATGCTTTGGAAAACCATGACGTTAGAAAACTCAAAACTTTGAGATTTCAAACTTAAGTGGATTAGTGTGGATGCTGCGTTTGCGTTAATTATTAACTGATGATACTTCACACATAAGAAATGAAGCCTCAAACATTACAATATATTCTGTGTGTACACTAATGAGATCAGTGAATCAGCTCAAAGTGTCCAATGTGAACAAATATGTACTGTATGGGCATTCATTTGAATCTCGAACCAGGCACATTGTATGCTGAAAATGGAGCATCATTAACATTGTTCCAAAACAACATTAGATCTCTTTCTTTTAACAATGTAATTCAATGGCAATGTGTTAGTATTGTATGAAATTACATTGTTAACTGCCAAGCGATCCACTCCAACTACCCCACTTGAAAATGCTGGGGTATGTTGCTCTCTCTTTTTTTAATGGAACCTATGTAATTGAAAGTTAATTATCTTGATAGTGAAAATAAAATCTCAGAATCATGCAGGGACAACATCTGCGAGAGCAGTCACTGTATTAACACAAGATTAGCTCAGTTGTCCCCCAGGTTAATTACTACAGTACCATACACGTGAACGTTAAACAAAGGGTAGTCATGTTGGCATTTAGCTTGGATATGTGGATTCGCTCCACATCCGAGGCGTGAAAATTTCCAGAGTTAACCCTGAACCTCAGGCGTGCAAGACATTGTGAAGAGGTTGAATTTGAACACAGGAGTTTCATGTTATAATGGAGAAGTCTCACGAAGGCTGGCATATTGAAAATGCCATTGCATTTGTTGTGAGTGAAAAGTGAATTTCAAGGGGTGAGAAGTCCTTCAAATCCAACAGAGAATTGCTGGGAAAGTTAATGTGCTTGTTGTTATTTTTTTTATTTTTTTATTATTATTTTATCCCCTTTTCTCCCAATTTGGAATGCCCAATTCCCACTACTTAGTAGGTCCTCGTGGTGGCATGTTTACTCACCTCAATCCGGGTGGCGGAGGACAAGTCTCAGTTGCCTCCACTTCTGAGATGTCAATCCGTGCATCTTATCACGTGACTTGTTGTGCATGACACCACAGAGACTCACAGCATGTGGAGGCTCATGCTACTCTCCACGATCCACACACAACTTACCACACGCCCCATTGAGAGCGAGAACCACTAATCACGACCACGAGGAGTTTACCCCATGTGACTCTACCCTCCCTAGCAACTAGGTCAATTTAGTTGCTTAGGAGACCTGGCTGGAGTCACTCAGCACACCCTGGATTCAAACTTGTGACTCCAGGTGTGGTAGTCGGCATCAATACTCACTAAGCTACCCAGGCCCCATGTGCTTGTTGTTATTAAAGCTAAAAGCCAATGTAGGTCTAGATTCTACTTTAGGCCAGTGAATTTGCTTCAGGGTGCAGATTTCATAGGGTTTTAAAAGATTAGATTTCGATTTTAAAGTCAGAGTTAAGTGTTAGGATTCTAAATGTCTCTTGAATTTTAATGCTTTCATGCTTTTGGCTGACCTGGTCTCATAGTGAAAACGTGACTCTATGTTTGGCACTGCACAGAACACATTGTGGTCGACACCAATCATATTTGTCCTTGTTGCAAGTGAACTCATATGTAATGTAGTCTGGGTGGTTTCTTTGTCCCTGTGTAGTTTTTGTCATGGTTTTTGAGGATGAGGGCACATCCATGTTGACATCTGTCTAATTTGACTAGAGCTACTACAAAGTGACAGATGAATTTGTGTCAAAATACCACTGAGTTTGATATGACATGCCTTTGACGTCAACAACAAAAGACATAGGACACATTTTCTCGTCTCTTTCAAAAGCTGATAAGCCTATAGTCTTGTGTAACCAAATATTTAACAGGACAACAAAAGGTCTGGTGCTTATTGCAGCTTATTCTGGCCAAGAACTGCATGAGCCGTCTGACATGGAAAGTGATCAATCAGTGCTCGCTTTGTTTCTATATGCCATTTAGGGGTGGGGTTCTCTGAGGTACATTATGTAAGCGATAATGTAAAGATAAATAAATACTTAAATTGACATGAAATATTGATTTTACTTTGAAAATGTTATTATGAGTCTCCAGAAACAGCTGAAGTCCATGTCCAGTTTGCGTCAGAGTTCTGTAGGTGTTTTTTTTTTTTTTCTTTTTTGAAAATGACCGCCTGACTCCTCATTATCCAGCTTATTACAAGACTACTTTTCAAATAAATGAATGGACATGAAACACATTTTTTTATTTTGTATTTATTATTTTATTATCTTGCATGTAGAGATCACAGAGTGATATAGTGAGTAGGAAAGATGACTAGAAATACCCGAATGAGCTCTCTGAAATCACTTTATCCCCGGAACTTGGCACCTACCTAAACATTGTAGTAGACCAGGTACACCCCTTCATGGCAACGGTATTCCCTGATGGCAGTGGCCTCTTTCAGCAGGATAATGTGCCACAATGCACACATTGTTCAGGAATGGTTTGAAGAACATGACGAAGAGTTCAAGGTGTTGACTTAGTCTCCAAATTCCCCAGATCTCAATCTGATTGAGCATCTATGGGATGTGCTGGACCAACAAGTCCGATCCATGGAGGCCCCAACTCACAATCTTACAGGACTTAAAGGATCGGTTGCTAATGTCTTGGTGCCAGATACCACAGGACACCTTCAGGGGTCTTGTAGAGTCCATGCCTCGTTAATTCAAACCTCAAAGTACATAAGGGCAGACTATTTCACAGATTTAACTTTCACAGACATAAGAAAAGTTTTGCTCATGGATATCTAGTGTACTTGTTACTGCCTCAAATAAAAATCTGGATATTTTTAAAAGAATAAATGACACTAACTTTGCCAAACTTTGGCAAATCCAGTGATTGTTTTATTCCCGGAAGCTCTTGTTGGATCAACCCAGAACCTTGCAAATGCAATTTTGTTTCCAGGCAGACTGATTTAAAAACCTTTGTGTCCTTACAAATACTCAGAAGTTTGTCAAAACAGCCAATCAGATAATTTACTAGATTGAGAGAGTGTTGTTTTGCTGTCCTAATTTAACATGATTATATGGTTAGCTGCATTTTATTATTTACATTTAGCATTTATCCCGAGTCAGAACAGATCTGTGACACATTTTTGGGTCATGACCCACCAGTTGAGAATCACTAATAGAACTCTTAGTTTGTGAGGATTTATGTGTGTGTGTTTCCTGTGGGCTTAATGATGTCTGCATGCTGGAGATTAAGATAAATTATTATTTTCTTTACACCCTCTTGACCCCCCCAAAACGGCAAAGATTTCCAGGCTTAATGAAAAGGATGCACCCATTTAATCAGTCAAACAAACTATTTAATTAAACTTTTCAGCCCTACAATTTCTCAAATCACCAATCCCCCAACCCTCCACTCCAAATATGCATGTTTTAATCAGGCAGTCATTTGGATAACCCAACTTCTACTCTTTCTCTCTCTTTCTGTGTGTGCGTGTGTGAGAGAGAGAGAGAGAGAGAGAGAGAAAGAGAGAGAGAGAGAGCGCATTGGGCCCCTGTCGAAACTGATTAGTTTTGTAATTACTCAGCCTGTGCTGGGAGTCTCCGGTCAGTGCTAACAGACATGTTTAATGCTATGCGTCATTCTACAGTCCAACAATGCAACACGGGCCGGGAATGTTAAGATAACACATGCAGCACGGACAGAGAGGAGTGCTGTTAGTGATGATGTCCCTCAAGTCCCACTTCAGCTCTGGTGAGCCATTCAAACTACACAAGGCAAAAGCAGCAAACCAAACATTCAGAGAGAGGCAGATTCAGTCAGTATGAGGGTTTGTCTTCATACAAATGCTGACCGCTGAATGGAAAATCATTATGATTTATGATGAAAACTGTGTTTGTCAAGTGTGAAGTGCAGTGGGAAGAGAAAGAGGAAAATTATCTCTTAGAAACATAAGGACATAACAGAATGGAAAATTCTGCAGATAGCAGATAATGAACATGAGGTTAGTAAAGAAAGATGACTCCTTTGAAAAGCAGAAATAATATATATAATAACTATTGGCCAACCCAACAAACATTACTGGTGGGACTTTTGCCTGCACCACTAATACGTCATTCTTGGTCCGTATATTAAGGGCTCTATTTTTGTGACAGCATGCTACGTGTTATTCAATATTTGCAAGAGCGCTAAATCTAAGCGCAGTTTTCATGCCAGCCAAGTGGGCATGGTGGGAGTGTTTGCGCTATCTGTGGGTGTATGCACGCAAACTGTGGGTGTATTGTACCTGTTTGTTAAATAAGTGGCACAAAGCACAATGTTCTAATTTCCTAAGAAACAGGTAACTGCGCTAAGACGTTTCAGAATCACGTCTAATCTAAAATCAGTTCCTGCATTTGCAGTTTGGGCATTCCACCAGCAGAGCAGATAATATCAAAGAGCTATGTCAGTAGATCAGTATGATTAATAATAAAAGTAATATGTTTATTTTGTACAGCGCATTTCCAAAGCTCAATAATGCTACACAGGTATTAAACATAAAACATTAAACAGAGAAACATATAAAAAATTTACATTGCAAAACAATGAACAATGGGAGAGAAGCAAAGCATATTTCAAGCAGGTGAGACAGGGGCGAGCAGGACGAGAGCCAACAGTCCCAGAGAGGATGATAGAGAGCATATACAGCACATACATCGCGGTCGACCAGCGCAGTCGATAACACAGTCACAGAGCAGGGGATGCATTGCATACAGCCCATTTACACAACCAGATTCTTATGAATGAGCTGTCTTTATTTATATTGATGCTGCTTGACAGAAAATTGAGTATATAAGAGCACGCACATGGTGCAAAAACTGCAGAAGAACCTCAGAAATAAACTGCACTTGACCGAGCCCATTAGCGCTTTACATGTGCAATTTCGCCAAACCCACTTGCGCACTTAGTGCATGCTTCCACGAAAATACTAAATCTTCATGGCCATGCCCACTGACTTTGCACATAGGATGTATCGGATAGCGCTCTTAAAATAGGGCCCTGAATGTCACTCTGATGCCGTATTCAACTCATTTCAGAGCATTCAATTGATCCAACTCTCTTTCTCAGTTTCTCAGTTTTATCTCTGTCTCGACTCTATCACTTTCTGTCTCTCTTTCTCTCTAACTCTGCCACCAACCACACGCTCTCCCAAGCTTTTCTTCTCCTCTCTCCTAAGTAACGGATTTGACACGGTGGGAATGTGGCAGACGTAATTTAGCTGAGTGGAATCAGCAACGCTTCTTTGTGTAGTAAAACTCTCAGTGCGTCCTGTTCATCTTTTAAATGTTCTTCACAAGAAGAGCACACGCTTCATCCAGTCAACTCTAACTGTGCCAATGAATTCACTTCAACAGACTGCATGGATGCTGTTTATTTTTTTTATTTTATTTTACCTATGTAAAGGTGTTTATGTGCCTTAGAAGCAGAGGAATAAAAAGAAAGATATAAAGAGGAAAGGTTTCACAGGTTTACTGTAAATCTTTTGTGTAAATTTTCTCTGTGTCTCTCGGGAGGTGTTCTTCTCTGGCACATTCTGCATTAATTGCTTTCTCTTCCTGATTGTGCAAACAAGTTATACAAGAATCTGTGTTCCAGTGAGATACTTACAATGGAAGTCAATGGGGTCAATCTGTAAACATTAAAATACTCACTGTTTCAAAAGTATAGACACAAGACATAAACAATATGATTTTACTGTGATACAATCACTTACTAACCACATCTGTGTGAAGCTATATCCAAAATCGGGTTTACAGGCCTTTGCTGTCATGACAACAAAGTTGTAAAATTCTATATAACTTTACACAGATGCGACCCCATTGACTTCCATTGTAAGTGTCTCACTGGAACACAGATTTGTGCTTTTATTAAAGAAATGGAGGGACGAGTCGAAATTAATTTTTGTGGTAATCAACATTATGCCACAAATGGTGTCGATTGATCTCAACTTGTATTGAACCCAGAATATTCCTTTAAATCATCTGGATTTATTCCGTTTTACTGAACAGAAAGTGTGTTTTTGCGGCGGAACTTGTAATATTTCACATAGCTTTATTAAAGGCTATATTGCAAAAGATTATGTGGTTAAAATGGTGTGTAGTTTGCTCTCAGATTGTAAATAAGATGCTCTTTACTTTCTAGAGTGACACATTTAATACCAATGGATTGTGTGTATTTCTGTTGCAGGTTGAATACCAACAGACTGAGAAAGGATGGCATTTGAGAGGCATGAGATTACGTTTGTCTTCTTTCTGTGGGGTTTCCTCATCTATGCAGCACTAATGACCCCTCGCCTGAGGGCAGACGCACCAAAGAGAAGCCAGTACCTCTGGAAAACAGGTGCGTTGCCAATATTCCTCTTGCTTTTTCCTGTTGCTGCTACATTTAGACTTGATGACTGGAGGAAATCCATTTAACGCTGTTCCCAGCTTCTCTGATTACTCTTCTTCATTTATATATTTTTTTCTTAAAAGTGTAGTTCCCCCTCACAATCATCATCATTTCTCCACCCTCATGTGTTCCAAACCCAGGTAATATACTTTCAGTGTTGCTCTGTCACACTGGTCAGGATGCTCAAGCAAACAGGGGAATGTTTTGATGATGTCACAGAGTCACAGTGTTTATTCTTGTTAGGGGAAATCAGTCTGATGTCTTCCTTATAAAAGGAAAAGTTTTTTTGTTTTTTTACTAATAATGCACCGGTAAAATCTTAGTTCAAAATCTTACACACAGAGCAGTTATTTCAGGGCTTTCAGAGATGCTAAACACACAGTTTGCATGTAAGATTCCTAAAATCCATCCACGGACTGAGCCATTTCTCTGTGGTCACATCCAGCTGGAGAAGTCACATCTCGGCATTGCATAATCAAATGTGTGAATGACAGTGTCTGGTACAGTCAGTTAAAAATGTTCTCTTTGATAACAGATAACTGATCTATGAATGTTGAATATTGATCCTTGTTGTTATCACAGATCTTGGATCAGGATGTATTTATGGCAATTCTGAAATGATGGCTCATAACTGTGAGTCCATCTGTGTGTGCTTTCTGTGAAGTCAATCTTACATCCAGCTGGAGTTGCTCTGAGTATTCTTCATGTTGCCATGGCAACAATTGTTAAGTGTGAGACTGACAGCTTGATAAGAACAGAACAGAAGATTATAACTTGGCCTGTTAATGCTACACTCAAGCTACTGTGAGCTCACTTTTCAACATACTGTAATTAAAGGAACAGTTCACCCAAAAATGTAAATTCTCTCATCATTTACTCACCCTCATGCCATCCCAGATGTGTAAGACTTTCTTTCTTCTGCAGAACACAAATGAAGAACTTTGAAGCTCCAAAAAGCACATAAGGGCAAAATAAAAGTACTCCAGACTACTCCGGTGGTTTAATCCATGTCTTCTGAAGTGATATGATAGATGTGGGTGAGAAACAGATCAATATTTAAGTCATTTTTTGTCATACATTCTCCTTCCTGCCCATTAGGGGGCGATATGCACGAAGGATGTAAATCACCAAAAACAGAAGGAAAATGAGAAAGTGGAAATTGACTGAGAATTTATTGTATAAATATTGATCTGTTTCTCACCCACATCTATCATAGTCTGGAGTACTTTTATTTTGCCCTTATGTGCTTTTTGGAGCTTCAAAGTTCTGGTCACCATTCACTTGCATTGTATGGAGCTACAGAGCTGAAATATTCTTCTAAAAATCTTCATTTGTGTTCTGCAGAAGAAAGAAAGTCACACACATCTGGGATGACATGAGGGTGAATAAATCATGAGAGAATTGTCATTTTTGGGTGAACTGTCCCTTTAAGTGTTTCTCCAGGACTTGTAACAAAATATCGTTAACGTTTGTTTGTGAAGACAGACAGACAATTCAGATCAGGCTGCCATCCTCAGAGATTTACAATACTAAAATGAGCATCCTTTTATTTTGTTGGATTAATAGATGGATGGATGGATGTATGGATGTAGGCTTGGTTATCAGTCAGGGGCGTACTGGCCATAGGGAGAACGGGGACTTTTCCAGGTGGGCCGGCCGCGAAACGGGGCCGAACAAGGCCAAACGGCCTAAATAAATAACAAGCAATCAAACAAGTGAAGACACAACTTAAGAAGAAATTAGTGCTTGAAGTTTTTAACAGCATGATGTCTCAAGTATTCAAGTAAACATAAAAAAAACCCTTAAAATGACTTAAATTACTGATCTTCCAACTATTGTTTTACTAATATTAACAGCATGGCTATTAAACCTGTTTTTATAGAATAAACGTTACTATAACTACATTTTTGCAAACTGACTTTTACGTGTGTTTTATTCACTTTCACACAAATCACGACTACAACGGCTGATTATGATTTTATAACTCACACACTGCTCTGTTATGAAACACTTATACTTTAATGCTTCATTTGTAAAATGATACATTTTAACGCTTGTATAATAGACTCACCCGCATATACACACTCATTCCAGTGTGATTAGAAGTCTTCGGTTCAAGACCACTGAAGCAAGCAAGCAGAAACGGGCGACGAAAGTGTCATAGAAGTGACACGAAATGAAGTGCTTGCTTCAGAAAATGTGCTTTTGATGTTGCATATGCTTTTAGGACACTTTAGGTTAGGTTTAGGTGATAGTTTTAGGTTAGGGTGGCACATTTTACTCATTAAAACCTCCATCTTTAATTTACCTTAAACGTCGTCTGATTATGACACCATGTCACTCGCTTTTTGCGCCCCCCACTGGACATTTCACTGGGAAACTGCAGAGAAATGTGTAATAAAGCACGCAATTTCATTCTGCAAAAACGTTGCAATTATGAGATCAGGCTGAATTTACACGTCAAGTCTGACTTTTTGATAAAAGACATGTTCATAAGACATTCATAAGTCAAACAGCGTGCGTGTACCGAAATGAGAAAATAAAAAGTGATCTTTAAGATTCTCTAAATTCGTGTACTGTGTTTTCTCTCTACTTTCTTTTCCTTTTGGCCTGTTAACAAGATCAAACAGTTGCTGTCTACTAATCAAATGGTTTATATGTTGCTTGTAAAGAAATCAGAATGAGTGGTTTTGAAAGGTCATCAGTGGAGACAGATGCTTTTTGGCAGCAGTAAACTGGGGGATGTGACGAGGAGGGATATGTTCCTCTGCAGAATCGTGTGAAACACGGGCCTGTTCTTAGAGGCTCTGAAAGAGTTTTGGATCGAAGAGCAGCTCTGCAGGGCTACAGGAGTCATGATTCTTGGAATGTGAAATCGATACTGGTTTCATCATGAAGAAGTGGGTGCACTTTGGTTCTTTGTCCATGATGAAATGTTCATTTGTACACCAACAAACACAGAATGTTTGTTTCTAATTCTAAATCTGTATCTTCCTTGATTGAGCCATAAATGTCTTGTCCACCCTTGACTTTATATTCTACAGTTGGCCTGTTGTGGGAATGAGGAAAGCGTGTGGCAAAAGGAGAAACTTTGAGTTTGTATCTTAAAAGCACTCTAGCGGATTGAGAATCTAATTTTAAGTCTGTCTCCCTGGAGTTCTGTTTCTGACTGACGTCATGAGCTGGATACAGAAAATGTCTCTGTCTAACAAAACAAGAAGGTGAAAATGAACCTGTAAGAGAATGAAGAAGACTGCAGAAGTCTGAATAGAGAGGATCTGGTGCTTCAGGATTTCAAGTGGGTGAGTATACTTTCTCGTATGCCACTTAATTTAGTTTGAACATCCGAACAAGCCCAACATCACAACATTGACTCTACCAGTGATGTGAATTTTGGGGCGGAACTATCTGTTTTGTGACCAATGACAGACAGAGGTGTTCTAGCCCACAATATTGCCACCTGTGGAAAAATGTGTACTTTTCCAAAAAAAATGGGGAACATGGAAAATAGAAAGAAAAATAAGAGAAAATTAAAAAGTAGTATCATTGAACAGTTTTCAGAACCTGTCTTCTGCTTTAATGAATCAATTAAGCACCAATATCTTTAATTTTCTAAGCCCTAACATATACTTAAGCCATACATTTAGATGTATGAATGTCATTGTATCCGATAGCTATCATAATATTGGATTTATAATAAAAGTGGCCTTTATTTTAAATAAATGTAGCACTTTCAAGCACTTTTCAAGCAACGCATTTTACCCTAAACCTAACTTAACCCTTTGTTAGGTCTCAAATGGTAAAATTATATTATATTATAGTTTTAAAATGACATTTTAACTGTCCAATTATTTTGGTGTAATATGTAAAAGCACTCTTGTGAATCATTGTGCATTCTTTCCTTTTCTTACACCCATGAACAAACATACATACACGAGTAAACACGTAAACCACAATATCAAAGCAACTTTCTTTTCCTTTTGCTTTTGAAATGTCATAATCCACCAACTCCCATCCTGACGTCCCACCGACAGGCTAAAAACAGCTCCATGTCAGTGATTTAATGCACTGTCATTGCATCTGTGGGTATCGGCAAGCAATTAATCTGTCATGTGGTCTTTTGTTGCACCCAGTGGACTTGACACATTCAGACATCATAAATGCATAGATTTATTTCAGCAAAAGCAAAAAAGGTGCTGTTGAGTCATGCCGTGTAGCATACAGTATATCCAGTCTACTGCATCTGATGAGATTCTGAAGTGTGCAACCAGTAGACACTTTACAATCCCATAAGGCTACAGGAGCCGACAGATTCGAAAAGTTGAAAAATAAAAAATGAGTCTGGCGGTAAGTCAGGTGTAAGTGGCATATGTACCAAGAAACCAAGACACAACCAAGTTGTTTAACAAAACCAGAGTAAAACGTTTTCGTGGATGTTGTCAGTGGGGTCATTGACAAATGTTGATAAAATGTAGAAATCTTTTAAAAATCTAGTTTAAAACACACGGTTCGTAGAAATTTGATCTTTGTGTCTATGTTGGTTTCACAATTTTTTTTCTAAACATTTACAGCATTTTCCACAAAAAAAAAAAAAAAAACTAAATTAATGACTTTAAAATGTCATGTGGTGTAACCATCAAGTAAAAGGTATTAAAATAGTTTCCTTGCAGCTTGAATACATGAGAGTGTGTGCAACTTAATCATGAATTTAAAAAAGATAAAAAATTCAAACATATTTTTCGAGGTAAAAAAGATTTTTTACAAATACCACACATTTTTTTAGTCAAGAATATCAAGTAGTGGGTAGCTCAGCGAATATTGACGCTGACTACCACTGACTGCTCCTAAGCAACCAAATTGGCCCGGTTGCTAGGGAGGGTAGAGTCACATGGGGTAACCTCCTCATGGTCGTGATTAGTGGTTCTCGCTCTCAATGGGGCGTGTGGTAAGTTGTGTGTGGATCGTGGAGAGTAGCATGAGCCTCCACATGCTGTGAGTCTCCGTGGTGTCATGCACAACGAGTCACGTGATAAGATGCACGGATTGACGGTCTCAGAAGCGGAGGCAACTGAGACTTGTCCTCCACCACCTGGATTGAGGTGAGTAACCGCGCCACCATGAGGACCTACTAAGTAGTGGAAATTGGGCATTCCAAATTGGGAGAAAAGGGAATAAAAATAATAATATCATGTAGTTTCCTCAAGGGTTATACCAAATGACCTGAAAACAATTACCTTTTCATCAAAATGTCAAAAGAATTATATGTAATAAAAAGATTAAACGATGATTTGTTTTTCAAACTTCACACACAGTCTTGTGGGTCTCGAAAGGGAACTTTTCTGTTTTATGTTTTTTTGTCACATGACAACAAATGTATTTTTATATATAACGTATTTTAAAATAACATTGTTTTACTGCTTTTTGTTTGTTTTGTTTGTTTTGTTTTCAATAAATACTATTAAAAAGAGAATTTTGCACTACTCATCCCAACATTTCTTTTTAAAGTATAATAGCTTTTAATGAGACTTTTTGATGGTTACATCACATGACATTTTTTACTTTAAGCCCCAGAAAAAAATATCAAAATGATTTTGACCTCAGAAATGGAAAACAAATTCATCATTGCTCAAAAAGCATACAGGTCATGGGACAAAGTATGTTCAGGAATATACTGTATTTATTCTACACACCTGCATACCTACAGAACACTTGAAGTAGGTCTTTCATCAAATGCAGTAAATACTTCCCCTCCCGCTGGGGACCTTCACAATGGACTTGGAGCAAAAGAGGAATCACACCATAGAGGGAACTCTGGCTTGTGTGTCGTGGGGGTTTAATTAAATAGCATTTAAAGCAATGCCAGTGAAATGTTTTCAGCTGTGGAGGGAAATCTGTTTTGGGAATCAAAAACTTTGGGATTTAAAACTGAATACTCGCTCGAAATGTACTTTTTGATAATAAATAAAAATAGTTGAAATACAGATTCTACCAGATAAGATATCCCATATAAGCAGTTCAAACAGTATGTTGGGCTTTGTGTTGAGAAGCTTGTTAAAACAGAGTAAAACCACTCGCAGTCTGTGCTTCCGATACCCTCGAAATTACCTCGTCCTGTCTCACAGCTTTAGGTCACTCTGACAATATGGGACATAGTCCTGCTCACATCTCCGGTCCATTTCCCTCCTTCTGCCTGCTGCGTTTCCATGACAACCGCATGAGCAACTGGGAGAAAGAGGATCGACTCCCTGTGAGACACGAAAGTCAGCCTGCAAGTTGAAAACAGCTCGTCACCGATGTGAGCGAGATTGAATGTGCAAACATCTGTGTGTCTTTTCCAACAAAATGTCTTTGCACCTTAACACTAATGAAAGTTATAGAAATACTCTTTGTTATACCAACCTAATGTGCACACTGCACAGACACATATGGAAGCCACTTGTAGGTAGATTTCCCAAAAAGTGTGAACACTATGGCGCCATAAAATGTGTTTGCTCTCTTTGTTTGAGTGGGCCAACAGGTCATGAAACAAATTAAACAAATAGGATGGCATCATTAAATTGAACAATAAATACATACTAAATAAAACATACTAAATTGAACGTAAATTAATTTATACTAAACACGAAAACAGTGATAAACAGCTGCAATTATTTAAATATTTTGTTTCACAAAAGAAGATGCAGTGATTTGTACACATGGGCAGAAGTGAATCAGTGAATCGTTTATTTGAACTGGTCCATTTACATGAGCCTACTAAACAAACCGATTCACTAAAATGGACTGGACTTCCAAAAGCTACTTTTAAGCAGGATTGTTGAATTGAAATCAACCGTCCGAAAGAAACTGATTCACTTAAACGCTTTGGACTTCATGAGAAACAGATAGGACAGTGTAGGTAAGTGCGTTTGATTACTGTTTCAGTTTGTTTGGCTGCTGCATGCACGATACAATGTGACAAAAAGCAACATAGTGTTTTGTCATATTATACCATCACTTGCTGTAAAAAGTAGCACGTTACTGGAAAAGTTACACTTATTGTGAAAATAGTCCAAAACTGTTGCGTGACCAACAGCCTGTCTGAAACACGGTGAACACAGACAAGAACTCTTGGAATGCAATTGAATTAGTGGACTGGAACTAACTGTTGTATAATAGCTTTAAAAGAATCAATATAGATTTAGATGTGACTGCAGTCAAAAAGAGTTTTCAAATAGAGAAAATGTCTTCATAAGGACCTGACAAGAAGAATACTGGATGTTGATCTTCACTCTTTGGTAACTAAATAAGAAGATATGCTCAAGAAAACATCCACTCTCCAGGGATACTTCTCTTTTTTTCTGTTTTCTGTTTTTTCCCCCATAATGTCAAATTGCATCACCAACTTACAATACTTTTGAACTTACAACGAGAGCACAGACACAGAAAACACAACAATCTCTTTTGTGGTTGTGTGTGTCTCTTTCTCATATTGCTTCAGTTCAAAGCGATTATTCCCACATCTGGTGTCTTTAATCAGAATGCCAACCATCAGAATCCTGATTAGGCAGGAGATCTCTGTAGGACCGGTCTCGGCGGTGAGAGTCTTACCTGAACCCCTGCTTCACAGTAAATTGATATTTGAGCGAGGAGGATGAGCTCATGAGCTGTAATTAGCAGGCTGCAATTGGGGTTTCATGCAGGGAAGAATCACATTCGAATGATCATAGAGTTACTGGCACGCTCAGATGTGTTTTCTTCTGCTGGAGGAGCGATTTCGGCTGACCTCGGTGGTCATACAGTAATGATGTCACCCCATATGACTCTCTTTCTCTGTTACGTGGTTTTCTCTTCCCTCTGTTGTGCATTAGGTGGCATTTGGTGATGGTACTGTAGGTCTTTTTGGTGACCTCACCAGTGGTATGACGAGCACACAGCTTTTGACCTCCCTCGAGGAACAACAACGATGATGTCACCTCTCCCGTTCTCCTATCTTCCCTATATCGCATGTTCTTTTGGTCTTTTCTTATTTCTAATAGGGGAGGCCGTGGACAAATATTGCACACATTTCTTCAATCACAAATAAACTTAAATGACTAGAGTACATGTCTTGTAAAGTTCTCTCTCTGTCTGAGAAAAAGTGTGATTGTATTATTTTGTGAGACATTTGCATTTTTTTTGGATGTCCATTAATTTTCTTTTGCTTTCTAAAGTTTTGGTGCTTTTTTAATTTGAACTGTCTAGCTTTCAAACTATCAGGTGGGAGTATGAATACCTGGTTTAATGCTAATCTCTTGATAAAATGACAGATGGTAACAATGTTGCAGGTGGCTCTCATAGAGGATTTTATCTTTGCTGTTAGGTTTGGGGAAATGTAACACGAGTAACTGTCAGAAAGAATTATCATGTTAATATGGGTAGGACATATTGCTAGGATATTGGTCTTGGTGGACTAGATTTCCTATGCTGCTGTAGAGAAAGGACTTACTACTGCTAGAAAATACACAGGCATACTGAGTTAAGCATGTGGACAGGCTGCTGCTGCTCTGAAGAGCCATGTGTACTGAGTGTATGCTAGCTAGGTGTGTAAAAACAAGATTCAAGATTCAAGAGAGCTTTATTGTCACACCAGCCATATACAAGTATACAGAGGGGGTGAAATACCGTTTCTCTAAGACCCCGTGGTGCTACATACAAATTAGGACAACATGAGAAGACAGAGTGCAACATTTAAAGCACAAGTGCCACAAGGTGCTAACAAAAAACAAAAAACAACAAACAACAATAAATATACATAAGTGAAATGCAATGTGCAAGACAGCATGGAGCATGTCTTCATGTAAACATGGCAGTAGATGTTTAAAGTGGTTGTGGGTAATCAGTCCAATGGGGTAGGAGGGAGTGGTAAGGAGTTGAGCAGCCTGACAGCCTGGGGGAAAAAGCTGTTTAAGTGTCTGGTAGTAGCAGTACTGATGCTCCTGAACTGTTTTCCAGACAGCAGTAGGGCAAACAGTTCTTAGGATGGGTGTAAGGTGTCAACGATGATGCTGGACGCACTGCAGATGCAATGTTTATCAAAGCGTTCTTTTAGAGGAGGGAGGGAGACTCCAATGATCTTCTCTGCTGTCTTCACTATCCGATGTAGGGAGTTACGGTCAGAGACGCACAGGTCTTTTCAAACTCTGCTGCCTTGTGCTTTACAGAAACCTGGCTGAGTGAAGCCATTCTGGACAGTGTGTTACATCTGCCGAGCTTCCAGCTGTTCAGAGTGGATCACATTGCAGAGTTAACGGGGAAAATGAGAGGCGGCGGAACATGCTTTTACATCAGTGAAAGTTGGTGTGCAGATGTAACAACATAAAAGAAGATGTGCTGTCCTAATTTGGAACTCGCCGCAGGAGTTTTCCTCATTTATTCTGGTGAGTGTTTATATTCCTCCACAAGCGTGTGTGAGCGCTGCGCTGCAACAGCTGGCTGATCAGATCACAGACACAGAACAATAATACCCGGACTCACTTATTATAATTCTCTGTGATTTTAACAGAGCCAATCTGACCCATGAACTGCCAAAATACCGACAGCACATTGCAGAGACAGAAATATTCTGGATCACTGCTACACAACATTAAAGGATGCATATCGCTCTGTCTCTAGAGCAGCTTTGGGACTCTCTGATCAATGTCTGGTTCATCAACTTCCGACCTACAGGGAGAAACTAAAATTCAGCTAAACCTGTAGTAAGGACTGTAAAGATATGGACCAATGAAGCAGAGCTGGAGCTACAAGCCTGCTTTGACTGCACTGATTGGAGTGTTTTTGAAGCTGCAGACACCAATCTGGATGAGCTCACAGATACTGTTACATCATATACATGTTTCTGTGAGGATATGTGCATTCCTACTAGGACTTGTTTAACGTTCAACAATGAAAAAACATGGTTTACAGCAAAACTCAGGCAGCTTCATCATACCAAAGAGGATGCTAAGGGAATGGGGATAAAATATTGTACAATTAGGCCTGAAAAACACTGACAAAAGATATTAGAGTGTCTAAAAGAAGTACTTTGAAAAGCTTTCAAGTAACGACCCTTCATCAGTGTGGAGTGGCCTGAAAGACATTACTAACTACAAGACACCATCCCCCAACACTGTAGGGAATCAACAGCTGGCTGATGACCTGAATGTGTTCTATTTGGTGGCAAGATGGCACCAGTGTAGTTGTTGGCATGCCGTCGCCCCTGTCCTGTGTTACCTGTCCTGAGTCTGTTCATGTTATTCGTGTGTGTGTGTGTGTGTGTGTTTGTGTGTGTATGCACAAGGAATTATGATCGCCAAGCCCTTCTTAATATACAATCCTCTGTCATGGACTTGTGTGTTGTGATTTTTCTACACCCCCTTTTCTTCCCCTTTTCCTGTGGGTGTGTGCCATATTCCCAGCTGCTTGCTTCATCGTAAGAGATGCCACAGAAAGTGAGGAAGGATTAAGTTAGGATTAAGAGATCTTTGCACACGTCTACGGTGATTGTCGGTTCCATGTTTGGCTATCTTCATGGAGATGATGGCTGGCACAAATACATCATCCCTCGGTGTACATTGGAGCCCCAATACACCTGTCTACTGCCCATCCTACCAGATTTGGCATCATCTGCATGCGCTCCAGTGCGACCGCGAATCATCAGAAGAGGTGCCAATCTCCGAAATCTCCGATCACTGGAATATTCAAAGCCATCAAAAGCATCATTGGTTGCTGCTTCACTACAAGCTGGAAATTCCTATCTTGCTAAGATGGCTTTGGTAAATGCTAGATCTATTTCCCATAAAACATTCATCTTAAATGACTTCTTCAAATCTTATGAACTGGACTTCCTATTTGTAACAGAGACTTGGCTTCACTTTGGTGAGTTGGATCCTTTTTCTATCCCCTTTTCTCCCAATTTGGAATGCCCAATTCCCACTACTTATTAGGTCCTCGTGGTGGCGCGGTTACTCACCTCAATCCGGGTGGCAGAGGACAAGTCTCAGTTGCCTCCGCTTCTGAGACCCTCAATCCGCGCATCTTATCACGTGGCTCGTTGTGCATGACACCACGGAGACTCCGAATGTGGAGGCTCATGCTACTCTCCGCGATCCACGCACAACTTACCACGCGCCCCATTGAGAGCGAGAACCACTAATAGCAATCACGAGGAGGTTACCCCATGTGACTTTACCCTCCTTAGCAACCGAGCCAATTTGGTTGCTTAGGAGACCTGGCTAGAGTCACTCAGCACACCCTGGATTCCAACTCGCGACTCCAGGGGTGATAGAAAATTAAATAAAAATTAAGTGCCATTTATTGCCCTCAGAACATTACAATACTTTTGAAGTACAGTTACTAAAGGCTCAGCTGTACAGTCCAGTACTCTGTGCTCTCATTTACAGGCCTCCTAAATATAATAAGGGCTTCATTCAGGAATTTGCTGATATTTTATCTAGCATTGTGCCTACTACGGACAATCTTATCATTCTTGGTGATTTTAATATTCAGGTTTGCTGCCCTTCCAAACCTCTGGTTAGGGAGTTTGTTCAATTTATTGACTCATTTAATCTCACACAGCATGCTACTGGCTCTACACATGATCATGGTCATACACTTGATCTTGTTTTATCTTTTGGTCTTCCCATCTACAATGTTGAAATTTCTGAGTTTGTCTGTCTGATCATAATCCTGTTGTTTTTAATGTTGCACAACCAAGTCCGATTCCAAAATCACATTTACCTGGGTCATATTCACGTTCTATAACCTCTTCTACAGCCAGACATTTATCTGAGGCCTTCCCTGCTTCTCCTGTATTGTGCACTATGAAGCTACTTCATCCAAGTCTAGGCACAGAGGAGATGGTCACTCTTTTTAACAATACCTGTACTTGCATTTTAGACTCTGTTGCTCCTTTTAAAACTAGAAAACTTAAACTAAGGGCCCAGCCTTGGTTAAACAATAACTCATGTGCTCTCAGACAGGAATGTAGGAAAGCAGAGCGTAAATGGAAAAATGACAGACTACTAGTGTCCTATGAAATCCTTAAGAATTGCCTGTCTGCATACTAGCACTCTGTAAAAGATGCAGAAAACAAATATCTTTCTGATATAATCTCTAAAAATCCTCTTAATCCAAAACTTACTTTTAACATGATAAATACAGTGCTCACTCCTGCTGCCACCTCTTGTCTTGATGCTACAACTAAGACTTGTGTAGCATTTTTAGATTTCTTGGTAAGGTTGATGCTTTACGATCTTGCATTACCACTAGTAGTCATGACCCCTCTGAACCAGTCACTTGTTCTGTTTTGTTTGATCAGTCTAAACCTATATCTCTCACTGAGTTGATAGATATAGTCCAACAGATAAAGCCTACCACCTCTTCTGTTCATGTTATTCCTGATCGGCTCCTCAGAGAGGTGCTGGACACTGTTGGTTCTAGTGTGTTGAATATTATGAATAGCTCCTTATATAATGGCATTTTTCCATCAGCTTTAAGCAAGCGGTGATCCAGCCACTTCTTAAGAAGCCAAATTTGGATCCTTCTAACCTTCTAAACTGCCAAATTTATAAAAAAATCCTGGAGAAAATTGTTTTTTCTCAGCTGTCTTCATTCCTATCTGAAAACAACATTTTAGATACATTTCAGTCTGGTTTTAGAGCTCGTCACAGCACAGAGTCTGCACTATTCAAGATGGCGTATGATTTACTGCTCACTTTGGATACTGGTAGACCTGCAATTTTAATGTTGCTTGATCTTAGTGCTGCTTTCAATACAGTTGATCATACTATCCTCCTAGACCGTCTTAGGTGTGAAGTTAGGATTGGGAATTCTTACTCTCCTTCAGCATCTTTCACTTGTGGGGTACCTCAAGGTTCCATTTTAGGCCCGATTTTCTTTTCTTTATATATGCCTCCCCTGGGTAAAATATTTAGGAAATATAAGATTTTGTATTATTGTTATATCGATGATACACAGCTGTATGTACCACTTAGTTCTGATGATTCATATACTGACATTTTTAAATGCTTTGAGGATTTTAAATGCTGGACAGCAAGAAACTTTCTCCAGCTAAATGAGAGCAAGATTGAAATTGTTGTGTTTGGCCTCCCTAGTGCTGTCTCTGATATCACTAGCAATCTAGCGACCCTGTCATTAAATGTTCACCCCTTTTCTAAAACTTGGAAGTGATCTTTGACAAGGCTCTACATTTTTAAAAACAAATAATTGCTGTGGTGAAGGGCAGCTTTTTCAAACTCAGGTTGATTGCCAAATTAAAACCATTGCTCTCATTTAAGGACTTGGTGATAGTTATTCATGCCTTCATCTCGTCCAGACTTGACTGTTTTAATGCACTGTATATGGGTCTTAGTCATTCATCTCTGAATCGCTTGCAGTTACTCTGAATCGCTTGCAGTTGCTGACTGTTCTAGCATCTCTTCACTGGTTACCAGTCCAATACAGGATTCATTTTAAGATTTTGTTCTTTGTTTTTAAAGCTATTAATTGTTTAGCCCCATCTTATCTCTCAGAACTCCTTAGTCATCAACAATCCTCCAGGACTCTCAGATCCTCTGATAAACTTCTCCTGCATACACCACACTTGAAGTTTAAAGGGGATCATGCCTTCTCCATATTCGGCCCTAGACTATGGAATAACATACCTCTGGACATTAGCCCCGCACTTACGCTTCACATTTTTAAATCACATCTGAAGATGTTTCTATATTCTTTGGCTTTTTTATGAATGTATATTGTATTGTTTATTGTTTTTAATGTCAATCATGTTTTTTATTTCCCCTTAATTCATTGTTTTATTTGCCCATGTACAGCACTTTGGTATACACTTGCTGTTTTTAAATGTGCTCTATAAATAAATTGACCTTGACCTTGACCTACTGTTGATTTGAAAATCCCAGTCTCATACCCCACACCCGCTCCGACCGTCACAGCACACAAACATTTACACCTCCTGCAACCACCCTCCTCCCCCCTCCTACTACTCAACCAGCACTTAAGATCTGTGAAGAAGATTTGTGCCGGGTATTCCGGAAACAAAAGACAAGGAAAGCACAGGGCGTAGATGGTGTTTCACCCTCTTGTCTAAAATCTTGTACCAACCAGCTGGCCCCCATCTTCACACAGATCTTCAACACATCACTGGAACACTGTGAAGTTCCCTGCTGTTTCAAACGCTCCACCATCATCCCTGTCCCAAAGAAACCCAAAATCACAGGACTTAATGACTACAGACCCGTCGCTCTGACGTCTGTGGTCTTGAAGTCATTTGAGAGGCTGGTGTTGGCCCACTTGAAGAACATCACTGGACCCTTTCTAGATCCCCTTCAATTTGCTTATCGAGCAAACAGGTCTGTGGACGATGCAGTCAACATGGGATTGCATCATATCCTGCAACATCTGGACAGACCAGGGACATATGCAAGGATCCTTTTCGTGGACTTCAGTTCAGCTTTCAACACCATCATCTCAGCTATTCTCCAGACTAAATTAAACCAACTCTCTGTTCCCATCTCTATCTGTCAGTGGATCACCAGCTTTCTGACAGATAGGCAGCAGTCAGTGAGACTGGGAAAATTCACTTCCAGCACCTGTACAATCAGCACTGGTGCCCCCCAGGGATGTGTGCTCTCCCCACTACTCTTCTCCCTGTACAAAAATGACTGTCAATGACCCCTCTGTCAAGCTCCTGAAGTTTGCAGACGACACCACTGTCATCGGCCTCATCCAGGATGATGATAAGTTTGCATACAGAAGGGAGGTTGAACAGTGTAAGGGGGTTCAGTGGAAAGGAGGCGGCGAGAACCGGCTTGACAACTTAAATAATAGTTTAATAAACAATTTAAACAAAAACACACAACCATAAACACACACAGTACAGCTGCCTGTAATTCTCTCTCTCTCGAACTGTCGTCCCCGGCCGCCTTTATCCCTCGTGTGCCCCAACAGGCTGATTGGGAATCGGGCTTGCGTCATTCCAGCCCAGCCCTGCCCTCCTCGGCTCTACAAACAGCTGGCTGTCTTTTCCAGGAGAAAAGCTGGAAAAATCACTCTGGACCCCACCCACCCAGCCCACTACCTCTTTGAACTGTTGCCTTCTGGCCGGCGCTACAGAACACTGAGCACCAGAACCGTCAGGCACAAGAAATATTTTTCCCTCAGGCTATCCATCTCATGAACAGTTAAAACTGCCCCATTGAGCTATAATTATGTGCAATACACAGTTTAGTCTATTTATATTTATCCAACATATCCTACCTCTTCTGCCATACATTCCCTTGTACTGTCTGTATATAACAGATTTGTATTTGTACATACGTATATATACAGTATATATTTCTATATATATTTTCTATTTGCTTTTTATTTTTATTCTATTTTTTTTATTATATCTGTCTTGTTGTATTGTTTGTGCACTTGAAGCTTCTGTCACCAAGACAAATTCCTTGTAAGTATAAGCATACTTTTCAATAAAGCTTATTCTGATTCTGATAAGAACTCATTTGTTTGTGTCTCTCTATCTCTTTCTTTTCCTGTAGGTGTATGGGGTGAATGCGTGGCCAGTGACTGTGGTTCAATCGGGCTCCAGAGTCGATTGATATGGTGTATCCACTCTGAAGGCTGGAGCACACATCAGTCCAATTGCTTTCCATCTGAGCGGCCTGCACAGCAGCAAGCATGTGTGAAGATGTGCGAGTGGCAGAAGAATCTGTTTGAATGGCGCTCGTCTCCTTGGGGTCCCTGCAGCCCGACTCCTCTGCCTCCAGCCTATCGATGTGTGACCGCTCAGCGTGGAGTACAAAGCCGAGATGTGGCGTGCATGAAGCGTTCAAATGGCAGCGCGGTCAGGCCGCACGTGTGTGAAGCGTTTTCTCCACCACCGGAGCGAGAGCAGGCGTGTTTGTTGCCCTGCCCGATCGACTGCGTCGTCTCCACCTTTTCCCATTGGTCGGCCTGCAGTCGCACCTGTGGCTCGGCCCTCCATCAGCGCATCAGGCATGTGCTGGCCACGCCCCTTTATGGAGGAGCAGACTGTCCCAGCCTCACCCAGACACGCCCCTGTAACCATGACAACGCCCATCCCGCTCTCTGTCCCTCTGACCAGCAGGAGTACAGTTACAGTTTGTGGGTGGGGCCCTGGAGCTCTTGCAGACTTAAAGGGACAGCGCCTGTTGGAAAGACAACGATTGACTTTAGTTTTGGCCTTGACGGGAATAAAGCTTTGTACACGATCAAACGCCACACTGACAGTGTTCACCACA
Organism: Myxocyprinus asiaticus; assembly: GCF_019703515.2. Taxonomy (NCBI): domain Eukaryota; kingdom Metazoa; phylum Chordata; class Actinopteri; order Cypriniformes; family Catostomidae; genus Myxocyprinus; species Myxocyprinus asiaticus. The sequence continues at coordinate 919,371 of NC_059380.1, read as the reverse complement.
AAAATCACTATCACTATGATGACAAAATAGGCCACAAGGCACAGTGGGAAATCACCATTGGCTACCAAACACGGCAACTTCGGTGTACAAGGAGTGATGGGAAGAATGCCATGCTCAGGTGGGCCTCCATTCTGTGAATAAATTAATTATTTAATCCATCCGTCCACCAATCAGGTAGTGTTTTGTTTACAATGCTGTTTACAGCCGAGAACATACATTTATTTTTATTTTATGGACATCAACATCACTTTATTTGGTGTTACACACAAAAATAAAATAATATATATATATATATATATATATATATATATATATATATATATATATATATATACACACACACACACACACACACACACACACACACACACACACACACACACACATTTAAAATAATTTACACATTTCAATTTCAAAACAAAATTCCATCACATTGATTTGAGGAATGTTTAACAAAGTAAAATAAGTTTTATTAATTTAATTTATTTAAAAACCACAAAATGTTACTATGAAATTGAAATGCCTAAATCTTAAAATCTGAATTAACTTTATATCCCAACTGAGCTTGGTAAGTCTGATCTCATTAACAATGTTTCCCATTTGCACATCAAACTCATCCCAATAATTATCTTTGTTTGGATGGTGCTTTATAACTTATAGCTTCATAATGAGTAACTAAATTAGCATGTCTTTCATTCTATTTCATTGTTAATTTATGTAAAGATAAATGGTATTTAATCTCTATTTGTGGTCCACTAATTCAGTGTTCAATGTCAATTCAATGATCAGACGAGCCAGCTTTGCAATCAGTGCTTTGTTGTCTATGCAGCATGCATCAATAGTGCATGTGTTTATTTGAACCGTCGATTACATGCTGCACAGTAAATGAACATCATTTTCACATGAGATTACAAGATTTCCTTTGCAGTTTGCAAACTTTTCCACATTTGTATTGAGCCAGACTATACATTTTGAAGAAATTCAACACCCACGGATGAGCCCGTTTCTCCCACAGGATTTCAGAGTTTGCTTTGCCTCATTTTGTTTGCCAATGTATTCAGCGAGAATCACCTGCAATACTAAAGCCTTGGAGAGTTCTTAGACAGCTTGAAAAATATTATATTCTTCTTGTTCCTTTTTCGTCAAGCTAGCCAGAGGCTAAATGCTTGCCAACATCTTTTGAAGAGAAAGATGAAAACTTTTATTAGAGAAGGCAACAAACATGAAACCCTTTAAAACAAACTAAGCAATACTGTGAGTGTAATTTTTTCACATATAATCTTTGAACTTTTTATATTAGTTATATTTTGCTATAATCTGCTTGTTCAAAACAACTATACAGGAGAATTTGACAAGCAAAGCAATGCAGGTATTAGAAGAGAGACATGTTGCAGTAAACGAGTAGCAGATGCCCACAAAATATCGACTTTTTTACAGCACTACAATTCTCACCTTCTCATTTTCAGCCTTTGCGACCATGACAACAGCCCGGTAAACTTTCGGTCATGTGTGATGCCCAGAAACTGCACGGTGTCTGATTGGTCACCATGGAGTCCTTGCTCAAAGACCTGCCGAACATCTGGCCAATCACCTGGCTTCCGAAGCAGGAGCCGCGTCCTGCAGAGAACAGCCATTGGTGGAGGGGAGCCATGCCCCACCTTGCAGGAAAAAACAAGCTGTAATATTTTGGAAGATAAGCTGCCACTTTGCTCAAGGTGAGGAGGCTGTCTTGGTGGAATTCTTCATCCAGAGTTCCAAATGTTTTATTTTGAATGCATTAAGGTTGAGTGCGTTTCAAAATTAATTTGTTGATTTGAAAAAGATTCACTGAAAGAGGTGTTACTAAAGTAATTCATTAAGTAATCTTAATCATCTGAATTGGCTGGGAATTCAGGTATGAGTGGAGAGTGACTGACTGGAATCCATGTCAGGTGACCCCCCTTTTGAGTCAGCAGGACCATCGCCATAGCAATACTAGTGTCCTGTGCGGTGGTGGGATCCAGACCCGAGAAGCATATTGTGTCAGGATCCATGACAACACAGCTCCATCCCATAGTAAGACCACCGAGATGATGGATACAGTGAACTAATGTATGTTTCTCTTACAAGCAAGGAACATGCTATTAGCATGGTTTTTTTGGGTTTTTTTTTTTTTTGGACATGTACCATGGTAGGACCATATAAATAAATACCATTTTATATGAGTCTGTTAATCATTAAGTACCATGGTATTACCACCTAATACCATCTATGAGCCACTGTACCACCACAGTACTGTTTGTAAGAGTTCTGGTAATAATTATAAACAGAACTGAATGTGAATCAGATAACAAACAAGCATTAAAACAATGTTAAGTCAATGTTGATGCATCAATGTTAGTGGCACTGAATTAACTTTACAGTCTGATGTTGACTCTACATCACTTTTGCATCCTCAATATTGAAACAATATTGAAATTTCAACGAAAAATAAATGTCAAGTCATTGAATCAATGTAGAATCTGATTTGACTTCAATTTAACACTTGACATAAAATTTCAATTTAACAATTAAATTTCAATCTCAACCAAAATTAAGATTCGAATGAAAAAGCAACATTAAATCAACATCCTGCAGAGTGGACTGAGAATACATTTGCAGACAATAAAGATGTTCTATTATCCAAATGTAGGTACAGTTTTGCTGCTGTATCAAGTAATGATTTTAAGGGTGAGACTACACTTTAGAGCTGTATGCCAAAACCTAGTGAGCTAGACAGCACTTTAAGGCATCGTAGGCACGCTTCTGACGTGAAGTCTATTTTAAAAGATAGGCGGCAACATTATGCAACTTTCTAAGATACCTCGTTTTGGCCAACATCAAACTTTGTTAAAATCCACTGCAATCCAAGTCTCCTTTGCTCTTCACGAGTGGCGCACTGACTTGCTGCCTATGTAGTGTTCACTTATTAGTCACTTATGACCAGTATTGAGTGAGTTACTCAAAAAGTAATCCACTACAAATGACCGATTACTTCTCTACAATTGTTATCAGATTATTGACTTCACTGATTACTTCATCGGAAAAGTAATCACATTACTGATTACTTCTAAATTACTTTCTAAAAGCATTTTTCACTTAAAAGTTTTTCCACTCAACGTATTCAAAATAATGTCTATATTTCCTTGTTCATTATCGCACGCAAGCCTTACACTCAACATCACGCGTTTCTCCCTTACAGTGACTAGTTAGGGGGAGCACACCCTTTAGCTATCACAGAACAAGACAAAGAGACGTACATACGGGCCCTATTTTAAGAGACCTAGCTCTAAGTGCAGCACTATGCTTTTAAGTCGTAAGCGCAAAGCCAGTGGACATGGTCTTGAAGTTTGGCAAAATCACACGTGCAAAGCGCTAATGGGCTGGATCAAGTGCAATTTAATTCTTCTCTGGTTCTTCACCAGTTATTGCACCACCTGCATCCTATTATATAGTCCATTCCCTGTCAAACACCAGCGACAGCACATTCATAAGAAGTTGGTAGTGTAAATGGACTGTATGCAATTAATTAGAAGAATAGAATATGGACTTACGTTCTTTTGCGCACTAACTGCGTCTTTTTGAATATTTGTATGACAGTGACACGTTCCTTTTATACGTATGGAAAATGTAGTTCGGGATATGGATGTATGCTCCATTTAATTATAGAGAATGTAAGTATTATTAATCATATTGATCAAGTGACACACAAATCATGGCTTGTATTAGCAGTGAATGTATTGGAACCCACTTCACTTCTACCGGCTGATTTTTATTTAGAAAAATAAATACATGTATTGAAACACGATGTTTTTTTTTTTTACCAAAAATATTTCTAAATTCAAATTGCTCTTCAGACAAAATAAAAATATATTCAACATAACAAAGTGGTCAAAAAATCATACCAAATCCAAACATTTTACCCCCTCCAACTTCTTCCAACAGCCTCTTTTGCAGTGACATCAAAAATCACTCTATGACAACAGGTGGAAAAATACCAATTCATTGGTATTTTACACACACAAAAATGTATAACCCAAGAACTGTGCTGAAAGGTAATTAACTTAATTGAAAGGCAGTGACTGTAATCGGATTACAAGAATTTAAAATGTAATGCATTACACTACTTTTGTACTAAAAAGTAATTTGATCATAATAATTAATTACTTGTAATTAGATCACACCCAGCACTGCTTATGACACTCTGTCTTCAACATACACAAGCAGCGTGTCATGTCTAGTCAAAAGCAATGCGGCATTATACAACAATAACATTGCAATAATAATTATATAATAAGTACATTTTATACTATAAATAAAATGTATGCCAGTGGATTTACTTTGAAAGCCAATAAGATAGGAGACAGTCTTCTCGAGCTCACAGCTGATTGGTCCGTGCTATGTGCACGTCATTTAAAACATTCATTTCGACGCGTCCGGTGTAGACAGGATATGAGGTTCTCACTTATGTAGGCAGTAGACAGCAAGGTAACTCAATAATTAGCCATGTCACATTAAATAAACAAACATGAAAAACTCAAATGGGTCTTTTTTTTTTTTTTAATCATTGGCACACCCATTGAAAAAAGTTTCTTGGAAAGATTGCTTTCATTTTGATTTAATCCTTCATAGGATATTGAGACTCTCTGTAGAGCGCTAAGGGGGATTTAGTTTACTCATCGTTTCTGTTTTTTTTATTTAAATGGTAATCTGTGGCCACCCACTGAGAAGGCGGATTTTGAAATGCATTTATTTTTGAGCAAGCTTCTATTAGATGCTGTCGTACAGTTCTGGAAATATAAACAGTATAACTTTTTAGGACAGGCCGTTCTCTGTTTTTCTAGCTCTGTCTCTCAAACTGTATTTTTGTCATTAGTCAATAGGCCTGTTGGGAGGAACTTGTGCACGGCACCGTTACCGTCTTTGGCTCAGTCTTGCTTCGTCCCCTGCCGGAAGCATTGTCCCCTCACACCCTGGTCACCCTGGGGACCTTGTCTCCATGACAACTGCTTAGAACCTCAAGGGAGGAGAGGTGAGAGACTAAAACATCCCATAAAACCACATCACACTCATCCAAATCGAAATGTGACACACGCCCGCTGTCCTTGGTTTCCCCTCTCAGTAGTGTAACTGGGGGGCATGTTTGTGACCCTGAGCTGTGGTGCGGCCCACTCAGTGAAGTGTCAGCTGTATTCCTCTTTTATTTATGCTCATCCTGAAACCTCTCTTTATTCTGCTGTCTTGTCCTTTTCCCACATTCCATTTTTTTATATTTCTGCATGATATTTTGGGAGAGATACGCTGCTTATTTTGGCAGAATATGAAAACAGTATCTGCTGAGTGGCATTGAGTGTGAGTCATCAAATTAATGCATTCTACATGTTTTTTTTTTGTGTTTTTTTTTCCTGCGGATTCCTCTTGTTTAAATGTTACAATACCCCACAAAACAACTACACTATATACATTAAATTCTTAAGGCGTCTTTACATTGCCAAGTTAAAGGGATAGTTCACCTAAAAATTTTAATTGTGTCATCATTTACTCAACCTCATGTCGTTCCAAGTTCCGGACTTTATCACCTTAACCTGAACAGATCATTCATTAAGCATTTATCTTATTTATTTATTTATTTATTTTTTTTGCCATGAGACACAAAAAGAGTTTTAAAAATATGCCACAAAAAACAAACACACACACACACACACACACACACACACACACACACACACACACATACAGTAAGTACCATAAATGTAGTCCATTTTATTTGTTCGCTATAATCCAAATCTTTAGATAGTTTTGTGTGAGGAATAGACTCAAATGGACTTTTGGACTACTTTTGTACTGAATTTTGCAATTGTTATGAATAAATTATTGTAGTTACATTTTTCTGCCTGTTATACTTTTATATGGATAAGAAATGGTTATTATTAGGTTTAGGAGTAGGGTGGGATTAGCAGCTGTAAAATATGTATAAATTAATATATTGCAACAAAACACTTGTCCTGTTTATAGTGTTTATACGTAAATACGTAACATCTGCCTGTTACGTATTTTTATATGCTTAAAAAAATGTTCAGGGGTTGGGTTAAGGTATCTAAAATACTGTATCTATAAACCAGTAAAATGCACAAATATATTTATTTAGTTTAAATAGGCTATATATTACATTATTTATACAAATGCATTTATAATGGATTCGTGTGTTCTCAAATATATTTGCAATGGATTCGTAAATATATATATATTGTACATTTTAGCGTCTATCCAAACGTACAAAAGCCATTATATTAACGTACAAATAGGTATGTATAATAATAACGAGATCAGGCTGGACAGCCTCAGTCACCATTCACTTTCACTGTATGGAACCATGCACAACAACTGAGGCAATATTGTAACATCTCCTTTTGTGTTCGAGCACTTGAGCGGATCGCTGATGGTTATTCTGTATGTGTGATCACTGATTTTCAGGTTTCAGGATAAGAACTCGTTCAATTATTGAAGAGTCTTGGATGGAGTCTGACAGTTGCCCTCACATCACTGAAGCCATGATCTGTGACGACCCCATCTGTGCCCTGTGGCGAGTGACATCACAGGGGTCATGTGCCCCTCTCAATGGATCCTGTGGTCCTGGAACGCAGGAACAGACTGTGGAGTGTTTCTCTGTCACAGGTATATGGCTCACTCGAATAGTTCACTCAAAGATGAAAAGATTATTTACTCACCCTCATCATTCCAAACCTGTATGACTTTCTATTTTTCGTGAAACAAAAAAGGAGTTATTTTCCAAAATGCCCTGGCTGCTGTTTTCCATATAGCGGACAGGGGCAGTCGAGCTCCAAAACCATGAAAGTATCATAAAAGTGAATAATACAACTTGAACCCTATATTCCAAGTCACTCATGTCAATGACGATCGCGAGAGGACTATTGATGTTTGATGCACCATATTTGAATTTATTTGAATGCACGAGAACGAATGAGATTTAAGAGCTATGGTGTAAGGAAAGATTTTCAGTTAAATTTGGGTCGATTCCTCATACAAAGTTATCGTATCGGTTTTAGAATATAGTGCACAAGTCATGTGGACCACTGTCATGGTGCTTAAATTGTCATTTTTTAAGCTCTGTGTTTCAGGGGGAAAAAAGAAAAACATACATGTCTGGAATCTTCAATCTTAACTCCAACCTTCTAATTACATCCAACCTTTTGCTTACCTCAAAGCAAAGAGAGATCTGGTATTTTTACTCCCATAAGCAAACCGTCATTTCTTTTAATCTCCTCTCAGCTCTCTTCTCTCCCCCCGGTGGGCATGTGGGATGTCTATTAACTGCTTCTCATTGAGATGGATGTGAGATAAGACCAGACATCTTACAATGTCACAATATACACACACAAATGCACAGAGACATCAGTGTCAAGGAGACTGTCAAGTTCGCTGTCATGCTACTGTCCAAATGTCACTCAGCCTTGACACATGGCTTCACCTGTGTTGTCCATCAGCATTATTTGTCCACTGAGGTGGAACGCTGTTATGGACCATGCGCGACAGTTAAGATGTTCGCACCATCTCCAGGACGCGAGCGGGGTCCGAGTTGGGGTGGCAAGTGGGGTGGATAAGCTCATTTTTAGGGTGGTGGCTGCCACCCCGTGCCACCCTTCTGGCCCCGCCCTTGGCCTCATGGAATGTTCTTTACAAAAGCTAAATTCCTGGTTCAATGCAACTTAAGCTCAATCGACATTTGTGGCATAATATTGATTACCAAAAAATTGTGCGAAACTTGCCACAGTGGGTCGTTGCTAGGACATTGCTTTGGGGTTGCTAAGGTGCTCTGAGAGGGTTTTATATAGTTGCTAGGGTGTTCAAGTCTCTGTGATATTCTGGTCTCAAGATATGATTTGGGTCCCTCCTTCATTGCAAGTCTATGGGATTTTTTCAGCCATTCTTAGAAAAGTAATAGCATGGTCTGATGGTTAAGTTTCAGTTTCTGTGATCTGATTACAAGTCTGATACATCGCTGTTGAGTTCAACTGTCTGTAAACAGTTCTGCAGTTCTGGTCCACTATAACACACTTTTTCAGCACACTAGGTAGATAATCACTCTGGGAAATGGGTTCATTTTACGATACATATAGGTAAATAAAATCTCCCTGTCTGCCACTGTAGAAAGAAAATGAAATAAACCCTTATAAAACAACAGACAGGAAGGTGATTACAGGACTCATAAAAATACATATGAAGAGCAGTGCATCTTCACAAGAGATGGTTGCTTTCTAAATGTGCTCCATTCGCACATTTAGATCTTAGGCAAAGAATATGATTCTGAGAGATTGATATTTAGGGCTGAATATCAATTGAAGAAATTTGTCTCTTCCTGCATCTGAGATGTAATGTAAGAAATGAACTATTGCAGCACGATTGCTGATTCTCAGCAGAAAGTCTGTCTAGTGCTGTTAGGGATATTACTGTGCTTTTATGTGCTTTCTTTCATCTCACAAATAACCTAAAGAACATCTTCTACCAGCTGATTCTGTGCTTGTGCATCTGTAGTCCGTGTCTCTTCATTCTAATCTCACAAATAAAAAGGTCTTCTGCAGGATTGTTTTTGAACAATGATTGTTGTCAATGATTCCTGTTGGTTGATCGGTAACTAGGCTTGTCCTGTCACAGTTAGGTAATACAGAGACAGCAGGATAGATGCTATTATTCCTAAATACTAGAAAAAAGAATGATAATATGTGGGGGCAATTTTGTGCATAACCCAGGCAAGAAAGCAGGAGGAGTACACAGCAAGCATTGAATTCCTGCATTTGGACTTGAAAGAGAAAAAAATCCTGGCAACTGCTTGGATACAGTACATTGCAGAAAATAGGCCCTGTTTACATTAAAGATGGTCTTGGCAAGTTAAATGAGTTCAAGAACTGAATTCTCAGGAACAATACATTCACATTTATGCATTCGGCAGATGCTTTTATCCAAAGCGACTTACAGTGCCCTTATTACAGGGACAATCCCCCTGGAGCAACCTGGAGTTAAGTGCCTTGCTCAAGGACACAATGGTGGTGGCTGTGGGGATCGAACCAGCAACCGAACCAGATTACCAGTTATGTGCTTTAGCCCATTACGCCACCACCACTGATAAATAATAGAATAATTTTAAATATAAATATTTATGAATTAAAATAAATTATGATTAATAATCTCACTTTAACCCTGATGCACTGTTTCATCATTAAATCACGTTTCAGTTGTTTCCGGTCAAAAGTGACCGGAAACAATAAACGTGTAATTTTTTAAAAATGTTTATTATGTTATAAATGTGGTTTATGAGGACATTTCTAGTGTCCCCATAATTCAAATCGCTTAAAAAACATACTAAACGATGTTTTATTGAAAATGTAAAAATGCAGAAAGTTTTTTGTGAGGGTTAGGTTTAGGGGTAGGGTTAGGGTTAGGGGATAGAATCTATAGTTTGTACAGTATAAAAATCATTATGTCTATGGAGAGTCCTCATAATGATAGCTGCACCAACATGTGTGTGTGTGAGTGTGTGTGTGTGTGCATGTCTGTGTTTAGGGGTAGGGTTAGGGTTAGGGGATAGATCTATAGTTCGTACAGTATAAAATCATTATGTCTATGGAGAGTCCTCATAATGATAGCTAAACCAACATGTGTGTGTGTGTGTGTGTGTGTTTTGCACTCTTAATGTTTGGTAGTCTCACCCCTTCATGTTTGTGTGTGATTTTTCTGCTTTATGGCTGTTTTTTAGATTTTATATAATAAATAATGAAAAAGAAATCTCTGATTTTTAGTGTTTCCCATTCATTTCCTATGGCGGTCACTTTTGACCGGGAACAGTACAAGTGTAACTTTTTTTTTATTAATTTTTTTATCACAGACTGATCGAATCAACAACAATTTATTTGTGTGTTCAGATATCAAATGGACGTAAAGTCACTTTGTCTCGTACCCGTCAGATAAACGAAACCTGTTTTAATGAAGAAACAAAATTGATTTCGGTCAAAAATGACCAAACAGTGCATGAGGGTTAATAAAGATTTTAAGTTTTAACCAGCTAACCCAGCTAGGCACAGCAGCAAATAACGGACCATTTAATTGTTAGAGCCGGAGAGAGGATAAAAAAAAACAAAACTAAAATATTACTTTTTGTACACACAAAAAAACTTAACTAACTTGATAAGTGGACCTTAGTTGAAAAAATAAATAATAAAAAACTCTTTAACATGGATGTGCCCACATAGGATTGACTTCAGTGTGTTTTTACACATCAAACAAGCATTTATGAACACTACAGGGTTTTTTTCTAAACTGAACTGAGTGAGATTTACCAATGGTATTTTACCTCAGAGTTCATTAGCAGATAATTATTTTCAAGCGCTCTGTTAATTTAAAAAAATGCCGTAATGTTGCCCAATCATGGTCTTTGAGGAGAGAATAAAGCAATCAGAATGCTATTAGACTTCTTATTTGCATATTTTTCTTCTTTAATTAGAGAAAGCGTATTGTTGGGCGTGATTGTTAATGTTTTACAGCTCTGTAGTGTAAGATAAGAGGAAACGGAGAACAAGCCCTGATATTTATTTCAATGTTTTCATTTTGTTCCTTGGTGGTGAGTTGAATTGGATTGAGATGTTAATTGAATATGCTCATTTACTGGGGAACAAAATGACACTGTTCAAGAAGGAAAGCGATCAGGATAATATCTGATATCTTTGCATTCAGTCAAAATCTATTCCGGTTATCTTTGCCTTACAGGTGAGCCAGTGCCTAGTGAACGATGCCCAGGAGACCCTCCTCCAGCCCAGCAGCCGTGTGAGAGGCCCTGCGCCGGGGACTGTGTGCTGGCAGACTGGGGCTCCTGGTCTCCCTGTTCTCAGTCCTGCTCCAGTAAACACTCGGAGGGACACCAGAACCGCTCTCGGACAGTTCTGGCTCTTCCTGCAGCACGTGAGTTCACTCAGAGTAAAACTTTGATACCAACCTAAATTCAAGACTTAGAAACTGTACAGCACTTCACAATATAATGTTCTGTTGTGTCCATTTTAAATGCACGCTGGGTTTCTTTTCATGGTCTCATCCTGGTCTCACAGAATCATGTTATAACTATTTTTGCAAAATGAGTTTTACGTGCCTCGATCTACATATGGCTGTTGTTTTTTGGTGAAATGAACACTAGAAGCGCTACAACAACGAGTTTTATTGATTTTCACTCAAATCATGAGTAAAAAGCCAGATTAATACTTCATAAACACTTATTTTTCACTCTGTTCCTCATACAATGCTACACGTATCTTATGACATCGAAATACATTTACTTCAACGCATGATTTCAAAGAGGATGCATTTTAACACTTGCATTACATAATCAGACACACTTACAAGCTTATTTAGCCATAAATAAGTTAACTGATGGAGTGTTGGACATTGAACGTGGAAGACCCGGATTTGACACCAGTACTGGATGCATGCACATGTGAGCCAAAAGTGTCATAGAAGCACCACAGAATGATCTGGTTGCTTCAGCTATCTCACATTTTCTTTTATGACGCTTAGAGGCATTTGAATTGCGTTTAAAGCCTGCAAGCTGCGATATATATAAATAGAATTTGTAAAGGAAATAGTGCCATGTTTTCCCCAGTCATTAAGGCTGGGTATTGATACAGATTTCCCTATTCAAACAAATAAATGTATTCAATCAATAAATAAGATATTTAATATGTTATTATTGTTACATATTTATTGTTAAATTGCATAATTTGTCCTATTTACAAGTGTTTACATTGATTTGTTGAACACGCCCTAAAATGGGTACTGTCTCTTTAACAAAAAGCAACTTTAAATGAGCGCATGTAGTTGTTTTTGATCAACAACTGAGTGTAAGGAACAGAAAGGGTTTTAAAAGAAACATTAATTAATGACAAATGGGTTGCATGGATCTCGTCTTTGGACACACATTACACGGAACCACTTTAACTCTCAACACGCTGTGTAACATCTCGCTGCTGAACACTTCACGAGTAAACTACACAATTACTTCTGAGTGAAATATAAACATTTACCAGCCAGTTGCCAAATCAGCCTGATCGCTCTTAAAAATCGGAAAGTGTGTGCCGATTTTTCTTTAGCCGAAATCGGTATACGTTGACCGAATTTGAAAACACTGCCCCCAGAGGCTAAAGCGGTAATTGTTTCAGAGCATATAAACAAGTGTGACATCCTTTTATATCCAGGAGAGGTCGCCAGAAGCCAGTTGTGAAAAGAATTGTTCTCAGCTGAACAGGGTGTAAAACAGTGAAGAGAAATGTTTATTTTATTTAATCTACTCCCCAACCAAAACCCAAATCTATCCTTAAACATCAGTAGAGGCAAAATGCAATGTTAGGGATAAAAATGCAACCTTGTTATCATGCTCGTGATTGTTTATACCAATGTGATTACTTCCTCGTTTGAATGGGGATTGAACTGTGGTCTCCCATGCAACTGATGCAATGCGCTACCAGTCGTGCCACGAGGGAAAGTCATTGTTATTGAGCCGTTCCAAATATGTCCGATGGGAGATAGGGCATGTCAGTGAGTCGGCATACTGTTGCCGATCCTAGGGTACCGGAACTTTCGGAAAGAGCATGCCGACTTCCCGTGTGATCATGTTGTGCCAGACATATTCACTTTAATCACATAGCGTGAAATTTGGTTGCAAATTTGAAATTCAAATTCAAAAATTCGAAATTTGGTTCCTCTCATTGTAGTGGAGGGTTGCACAATGATTAAAAGATCGATCTTGGGATTTAAGAATCGATACCGAGATCATTCAAATGAAGATCGCGATGCATCGGAAAACAATATTTTTACCAGTCATGTCAACACTCACATTAATATGCATCTTAAAAAGAAGTTTTGTAAGCAGAAATCTTCGAGTATCTTATACACCCCACACTTCTAAATTCTGGGTTAAAAACAAGCCAAATTATGTTGTTTTTAGCCCAGCTGCTGTTTAAATTTGGAACACACGTTGGGCTAATCTAACCCAGCATGTTGGACTGTTAATTTTAACCCAGCAAAATGGGTTATTTATTCAACCCAATTGCTGGTTCATTTTTACAAGAATCATTTATCATCTTATCTCTTAAGTGGCTTAATGTTTTTAATATTAAAGCAATATCCGGTTGTTTCATGCATTAAAACTATTATAAAATATAACCACACTATAAGCAAATGTGTTAACATGGTACTTCTTTTATTTTGGAAAAATATTAATATGTGCAATAATAACATTTAATCTCATTTTGCAAAAGTTTTAATTAAGAGCTTGTAGAACAGTAAACATTTATAATTATTGTTAATTACATAAGGCGTTTTTGGTTTTCTCCCGTTTTCTCCACTTTTCTCTCCAATTTGGAATGCCCAATTCCCAGTGTGCTCTAAGTCCTCGTGGTGGCGTAGTGACTCGCCTCAATCCGGGTGGTGGAGGACGAATCTCAGTTGCCTCCGCGTCTGAGACCGTCAATCCGCGCATCTTATCACGTGGCTTGTTGAGCGCGTTACCGCGGAGACGTAGCGCGTGTGGTGGCTTCACGCTATTCTCCGCGGCATTCACGCACAACTCACCACGTGCCCCACCGAGAGCGAGAACCACATTATAGTGACCACAAGGAGGTTACCCCAACGTGACCCTACCCTCCCTAGCAACCGGGCCAATTTGGTTGCTTAGGAGACCTGGCTGGAGTCACTCAGCACGCCATGGATTCAGACTTGCGACTCCAGGTGTGATAGTCAGCCTCTTTACTTGTTGAGATACCCAGGCCCCCAGACTTCAGTTTCTTTCATTTAAACTGACCTCAAGCATCCCAGGATGTTCAACAACTGCTCTTTAATACATTCTGCAATGAATTTTTTTCTACTCTGAATGTTGAACATGTTTTCAGTGTTTACTGTGCGTGCACACCAATGCTTTTCACGTGTAGGTCACAGCTCCGCATGACGCTTGCGTTGAGCGGTGTGTTGGAACACGACAGGTAACTCAACTGATGGGCTGTTGCATTGAGGTGACGGGAGGGGTGCACTGTTTCAACCATCAATGAGGATGACCCAGCCACTAACCCAAAACTACCCAACACTGAGAAAATAACCCAATAAAATGACCCAGCAGGCATAGTCCTGCGTTCAGGTTGAAAAAATAACCCAACATTTTTAGAGTGCAATATAAAAAGATAGATACAACATAATAGAACATCATAATAGAGTAGAACTCTAACGAACATTTCATAATACTTAACAGATTGTCATTAGAAAATTAGGAAGTAGTTAACAGACCGAAATGTGCTGAATTTAATGTTTTGTATCATGCCCTGCACTACCTTTAGGAAGAGTCCATTCAGATAAATAAACAAGAGAAAACATGTTTGAAGAGATGTGTGAGGGATTTGTTGCCGAAAAACGAAGAGGTGGAAATATTTTCCCTTGATACAGCGGTTAATTTAACATCACCTCGTATCCTGGGGCTTCTTTAAGGTCCTGTTTTGAGATTCGTTCAGTTTCGTTATTCTCTGTGCCTCTTTTCTAAAACACTAGATTTACTCTGAGTTCTCAATTCCACATTTTAAAAAGATGTTTTATTAGTCTTTGTCCTGTCATGTTTCCTTTATGCTGGACCCATGAAGCTGTCTTTCCTTATCAATTAAACATCCTTCCTTTGTGACACTCATCAGGGACATGAGTGACCTCTGTGTGACCCCTCCAACACATGACCCTTTTGCATAAACATACGTACATGCACACACAGACTTATGTAACTAAAAGTATTATTATGTACATTACACAAACTATATATATATATAATGGGTATTTTTGAATATGCATATACAGTACAATACATTGATATGCTGAATATACGCAGCTAATGTGCTTGAGAGTTACACTGCACTTGTCATGAATTAATCATGAAATTACATCAATCTATAATGTCATATTCAATCAGTGTTCAGATGCGGTGTCTTTACATTATCAAGTCTGCATTTGCCAGACACTTTAATCTAAACACACCTATATGGTGTATTCAAGGTAAGCAGGGGTGATTTACTGGTCAAATCAATGTACATGTAGAAATACTGTATGTTAACTGGTAGAAGTGTTTGGGTTTCGTTCGTAACGTGGTTTGTAAAATGCCGCCATTCAGAATATAAATTGAAACTTAAAAAGAGAGAAGCATCATTTATTGTTTGGATTTAAAAACAATGCCGAGCAGATAACATAGATGAAATATTATTTTTTTAAGAATTAGTCATATTTATTTTATTTATGTATTTATTATTTTAATTTTTATGAAATGAATATATTGAAATATGTGTTTAATTGCAATGGACATGTCAGGTCTAACATTACTTGGACTGTTGTCGCGATACCAAAAGTTCAGCCGTCGGTTCCAGTACCAGTAAAATGTCACCATTCTCGATACCAATTATGATACCACAACAATAGTAGGTAATTTGCTATTAAACACACTCTTTAGCCTATTCCTTCAAGTGTTTCTCAATAAGGCAAGTGCATCTGTACATCTTCTGATCGCTTCTTCACTTTGGTCGAGCACCGGCGCTGATGCGACAATCAGCAGCATTAGGTGTGAAAAGAGTAACAGAGCATGCGCTCAAATAAACGTGTGAGCATTTGAAAGCAGCCAAACAGTGTGCTGGTACTAAAATGGGTTGGTTCACTGTACTATTGGTAAGAACAGGTACTTTTGACATCCCTCCTTACGATATTATTTTAATGTATAATATACAAATGTATTGCTTATATCAGTATGTGTGTTTCCTGAGAATTGCACCCATGATTTTGGTGTTGTGTTGCTAGCTGCGGTCTCTAAATGTACAGCAGAAATTAAAGTTGCAGAGTTATAAATAAATGTATGTTCAGCAGTTTTGCTTGGCTTTGCTTTGTACAGTTTTTTCATGTAAAAATGAACCCAAGACACTTTTTGATGTTTTGTTTGTAGAGGGCAAGCCGTGTCCTCCGGCCCCTGAGCTGGAACAGTGGAGACCCTGTGGAACGCAGCCGTGCACTGTATACTACTGGCATACCTCACCCTGGGAGCCCTGTATGCCGGGTAACAGCACATCCCTGATGGGAAACGAGTCCATGTGTGGGACAGGGCTACAGATGCGTCAAATCACCTGCAGGAGAGCTGGGAATGGACATGTGGTACCAAAAAGGTAAAGAAACTAACAAGTAAACAAACCCCTTCACTGTAGATTGAGTGTGTGTATTGTGTCGATCGCTCTGTCTCTCTGTCCTGACTCGACTGCAGGTGTCCCGAGTCCTCTCGTCCGGACTCCATCCGCTCTTGTCCTGTCCCTTGCAAGATTGACTGTGTCATTACACCTTTTAGTGAATGGAGCCACTGCCCATCTTCCTGTTTGCCAGGTACACGTACAGTCAGTTTTCCCTGTTTATATTTATGTCCTAACTCAAACCTCTAACCCACTTATCCACAGATAACCCCTGACACAATAAAGCGACGCATGACATTTTGTTGGTTGCAGGTTTGTATTGCATCACGGTGGATAGTGTCACCCTTAGTAATATCTCATTAATGGAAGTTTCCCAACCAGGTGTTCAGCTGACAAAAAGGTTTGGTTAGAATAGTAGTTCCCTGACAACTTACCCGAGGTTAAAGTATGTATGTCATTTTACAATGTTCATTTTTTTTTTTTCTCGTATCCTAGCTTAATATGCAAAGTCAACTATAAGTAAACCATTTATAGTGATTTCACATAAAAGTGTACATTGCTCTGATTGTTTGAGTGTCTCATCCAGCCCGACACAGCAGCACTGACTTGACCAATGGCATGAGTTTTGGGCGGGACTCTCTGTTTGTACAACCAATGGAAGACTGAAGTTTTGTGGAATCTGTTTTGTAAACAGTGATTATTTGAGCTATTCCATTTGATGACACAGAAATGACACACGTCAGTTTTAATAGTTGGACTGTGGTGAACAGGTGTATCACAGCATAGCTGGTATTATTTTGTGTATCTTAGGACAACTGAAACGCTGTGTTGACCAATCAGCATCTAGAATGTGAAATATCCATTTAGTACTAATATTAATATAATTTATGTTTTAGGGCTGGGAAATTTAAGTAAAAAAAAAAAAAAAGCCACACACAGAAACAGCATTAGTTGCATTCATATGTTTAATTAACATGATTAAAGGGATAGTTCACCCAAAAATGACAATTCTCTCATGATTTACTCACCCTCATGCCATCCCAGATGTGTTTGACTTTCTTTCTTCAGTAGAACACAAATGAAGATTTTTAGAAGAATATTTCAGCTCTGTAATATTCCCATGATGTCAAGCTTGTTTAAAGGCTCGGCATCATTTTCTGGAATTTTCCAAGCTGCTTAAAGGCACAGTTAACTTAATGTATGTAAATGTAATGATTCAATGATGGCAAAGGATGAAGCTGGGACCGGCTTGACAGTCCACGTGAGACTTTAATTACACATATACACTTTTCAGTGTCACACAATAGGGCTTTTCAGCTATAACATTCAACACACAGACAGGTCCGGTTTGCTTTTCAGCAGTCCCCGACAGACACAAACACATCGACACACACACACAGCTCCATGCATCTCTCTCTCTCATCTGCTGCTGTCTCCTCTCCTCAAATACTCCCGCCGCCCCTCACTGGAATGCGAGACTGGTGTGGCACACAGATGGAGCTCATTCACCACTTACCTTCCCGGCCTCACTCTGCCCAGACACCGCCCGGCCACGCCCTACTCGCCACATACCCCCATCGCCAAACTCAGGTCAGGGAATTCTCCGGCCTGTGACATACTCCCCCCACATTTCTAGGGAGGGAGCGTTAATGCATCGTGATGGTCTCCGGATCTGACCCGCACGTGCCTGGGAGTGGGAACAAGATGAGGGAGAGGGGGAGGGAGAGAATAGAGAGAGAGAGGAGAGAGAGATGAGCTTGCCGGCCCCGGATATGCCGTTGACTGACCCCCAGCTCGCTGTCATGCTTCTGTCTGCGAACCCAGCCGATGGCACTGGACCCCTCAGCCATCCCTTTCGGTTGCCGGTTGACGCAGAGCTCCAGCGCCACTGGATCGAGCACTCCCTCGGCATCGCAATCCTCAGTCAGCGGCGAGGACTCCTTGATGGCACATCCTTCCTCCTTCCCGGGTTTCGGCACCAGTGTAATGATTCAATGATGGTAATGGAGGCTTGACAATCCATGTGAGACTTTATTTACACATATACACTTTTCAGTGTCACACAATAGGACTTTTCAGCCATAACATTCAACATACAGACAGGTCCGGTTTGCTTTTCAGCGGTCCCCGACAGACACAAACACATCGACATGCACACACAGCTCCATCCATCTCTCTCTCTCTTGTCTGCCGCTGTCTCCTCTCCTCAAATACTCCCGGCGCCCCTTACTGGAACGCGAGACTGGTGTGGCACATAGATGGAGCTCATTCACCACTTACCTTCCCGGCCTCACTCTGCCCAGACACCGCTCGGCCCTGCCCTACTCGCCACATACCCCCATCGCCAAACTCAGGTCAGGGAATTCTCCGGCCTGTGACATACCCCCCCCCCCCCATTTCTAGGGAGGGAGCGTTAATGCATCGTGATGGTCTCCGGATCTGACCCACACTTGCCTGGGAGTGGGAACAAGATGAGGGAGAGGGGGAGGGAGAGAATAGAGAGAGAGAGAGAGAGGAGAAAGCAGAGAGGAGAGAGAGATGAGCTTGCCGGAGAAGTCAAACACAGTCACCTGAACCGTCCTGTCTCTCATATAGTGCTGGGAAAACCAAATCATTTAAGTGAATCGGTTCTTTTGGACAGTTCATGTTCATAAATGTGTTAAAAGAAATGATTCCCTTATATTTACCATTGGGAACTCCGATTCATTTTAGTACATTTGTTTTTTTGTTTTTTTGTTTTTTGGGATGGTTCAAGTAAATGCACTAGTTTACTTAAATGATTCACTGATTCATTTAAAAGGAAGAGTGCCTTCTTTTTAGAAGCAAAATATTTAGTGCATTGCTGCTTTTTATCACTGTTACTCAGTTTAGTTACAGTATGTTAAATAGAGTGTTTTCTAGTTTATTAATGTAAGTATACTGTACTTTTCTAGTTATTGTAAGAATAAATTTATGTACATTTTTTGTTTGTCACCCTATTTGTTAAAGTCTTACGAAATCAACCATGGTTTTACTAGAGTAATATTGTAGTAACCATTACTGTTGTAACTTTTGGTTAATTTTGTTTTAAATATGGTTAAGTCACTTTGGTAGGAAAGCTTCAAGCATATCTTTGAATGTTTCACGTTCATGTGTGTGTGCGTGTCTATCACCATTTCCTTGTCTAGTGAATGGTACTACCCCAGTCCAGTCCCGACACCGAATCATCATCCAGAGACCCGCCAATGGAGGTCAGGAGTGCCCAGACACGCTTTATGAGGAGAGAGAATGTGACCCGTTTCCTCTCTGCCCAACTTACAGGTGAAGAAAACCCTGAACATTAATGCTGTTAAATGTACAGTAAATATAATCAGGGCACATGTATACACGTCTGTCGCTATACAGTTTAGTAATGTTTACCACCATTAAATGTGACAATAGAATAAATGTGACATATACTCCAGACATACATTACATGTTTACTGTGCACTCATGTGTGCTGGCAGATGGCAGACGTACCATTGGCATCAGTGTGTTCTGGTACCTGATTGGGTGAGGCAGGCAGTGGGCGGGCCCTCAGAGGCATGTGGAATTGGCTTAGAGATGAGAGGTAAGTGACAGAGTAGAATCGCTCTATGATTATAGTTTGTTAAGGTCTGCAAAATGTGTGTGCGTGGGGTGGGGGATTTTATACACTATAAAATAAACCCAACTTCCATTTTGTTAGAAAACTCTATTTTAAAGGAGCAGTATGTAACATTGACATCAAGCGTTTAAAAAGGGTACCGCAGTCCAAATTCAAAATATTGGAGAGAGTTGTCTCCCCCGCCACCTCCTCCCCAGACTCAAAGCTCACGCGGGTTGCCAGATTGAGGACACGCAACAGGAACGAGCAAACTGACAATGGCAAGCGATGAGACTTACACTGTAAGTTGATCAGCTATTGTATACGTTTGCAATGTTTTTATTGTTTGCAAAGTATAAACCGGCTCATGTGGATTTTTTACAACCCTGTCAGTGTTAGCTAGATGTATTGCTAGCATCCATGGCTGCAGCGCGCATGTTTGTCCGCTAACTTGTTTCAAATCTGGCAACCCGGGGAGTCGAAATACTATTGGGAAATGGGCAGTGGGCGGGATCACACAGGCCAAAACACAAACAGAAATTCCGGCCCGGAACGAACATTTCAAAGTAGAATATACTGGCTGTAGCATTGTTATCGGAGAAGCCGATATTTCAACTTAGCATGTTTCCTAAATCTCTGATAACATATGATCATTTTATGCTTTTGTACAGTAAATATATTACATATTGCACCTTTAAAGGTTGAGTGAACTATCTAATGTAGAAATAGTAATATAGTCAACTTTCAAACAGAGAACGTTATTGACATACTGTAAATTGTTGCCCTAGAACCCACCAGTCAACAGAAACAATTATGTCATTGTGGCACGTCATGACCAAATTGTTTTAAATTAAGGACAGTATGTTTATGTCCATTAAATTATATAATGAACCATAGTGCCAGAAGAGCTTGTTTTGACATACAGCAAAAGAAAAGATTGCCAGTTACTATCAGGCTATATGTCACACTTCCCACAGTTCAGAACCACTGGAATGGACAGCAGCAGTTAACTAATCTGACCACTAATGCAACATAGACCTGGCAGTCTACAGTGCATATTAAATAAGGACATGATTGCCAGATCAGCACTTCATAGCCTCAGACTAACCAGAAACAATGACCTAGTATCAATAACACAGATTTTTCATAAATAAATTTATATTAACTTACCTTTACTTGAAAACAAAATCCATGCGTCTCTCCTTGCGAATGAACATCTCTTCCACTTTGTTGTAAAAGTTGCCCGCTTTCTCGATTTCATTGAAATCAAGTTTGTGAAATCCCCATAGGTCGCTGATGTTTACACTATATTCATTTTAGCGCTTAATAACGCATTAGTTGAACTTGAACATGTTGACGCAAAACAAAAATCTATCCTATCAGATAGCGTGAAGGAAGAAGCATTCTGATTGGCTTACTTATTTTGGTAAGCATGCTTACCTTGGCCATTTGTAGTAGCGGCCGTGATTCAATTTGAATGAACGTATAATGTTGAATGAAAGTGTGGTAAACAATGCTTTGAATGTAAGTCAGAGAAAGTGTAACATAAAGTCAGGGGCATAGCAGTCATTTTAAAAGTGGGGGGGACACAGCTGTCAGTAGGTGGCTCGCACAGACCCAATTATATTAATATATAAGGATTACTATACAGTTTGTGAGCTGCACACCAACATAGAGGTAAAAAACAGGAGCTGATATTAAAAATATCTTTACATATTTAACACAGATCTGCTTAAATTGGCAAAAACAACCGATCAAACTATTACCTCACAAACATAATGTAAAAAACATAACTTAGTGAAGACACATGCGCTAATATAAACTCCACTTATAATGTGCGCTTAAAAGAAGGATTGTGCTTTGTTTTTTCTGCAGTGCATTTCACATAATGCTGCTAATCAAGAACGACATGCTGATAAATAACTCTCATTTGTGTGTCGTCATCTCTAGATTATTCATTTAGATCAACATCAATGCTGATAAAAACATGGATAAATGAGCATTGTTGAAAGCAGCTTTGTAGAAATGAACGGAGCTGCATTGATTAGACTGTCTGACTGACGACTTATTACGTAAGGGATGTTTCGGCTCATGAAACTCACCTGTGATTGGCTGGATCAGCCCAAAGTAATAACACGCAAAGAATACTGTATACAAATTTACCATTTGGATCGGTATGGGTTTAGTTTGGAAAAGTGCAGGGGACAAAAATCACCTTTTTAAAGAGCGTTGGGACGTGTCCGCTACATCCCCCCTGGCTGCTATGCCCTTGCATAAAGTGCTTTTACCTGAGGGTGGCGCCAACGTGAATACGTGAATAACTGTCTGTGCTGTCTGTTTTTTTATTTTTTTTATTTTGCATGATAACAGACAAATATATATATATGTTATTATTTGTCATGCCATTTCTTTTTATTTTGTCTTTTTTTTAATAGCAAAATTGATCAATTCTACAACCATACCAGTGTGACACGTGTGAAGATATATTTTTATCAATGTTTAAATGAAATTTTATTTGAATATAACATTATATAAAATGTATATCAATATCTAATGTGAGAATTACTAGTTATTTAAATGAATTTCCTTTTAACTCTTAACTAATAACTGCTCAGAACAACTCTGCAGTCAAAATCGATGAAACTAACATGTTCTTTTTTTAACTAAACAACAACAAAACAACTATACAGCATCAATACTTTTATAAAATGTTTTGAAACCAAATCTATTCTTTTGCATGAACTGCTGAATGTAAATGCGTGAGTTCGTCATTAGATCAGTCTGCGGAGTAAAATGTGGACTTTTCCTCTTTCAAGCCCTGTTTAGACTGTGTGCTTGAATTTTTGCTCTTGCAGACAGTAGTTCCTTTTGATATAGTTTATTTGTTATGTTTGTTACATTTGTTTTGTCTGTTTTGTGTCTGTGTGACTGTATGAACAAGATGAGAGCATGAGAAAGAGGCTAAATGTATGTCAAGTATTTAACAATAATATCAAGCTCAAAGAAGTAGGGTTGTCACGATACCATAATCATATCTTACGATATTATACCAGCTAAAGTATCACGGTACCAAGTAGTATCATGATAACACACGATAGTGTGTTAATTCTTAACACAGTTTGTCATAGCAAAGGTGGTTCTTAGAAACTACCCATTCCACTTGTTGCTCTGGAAGTGGTGAAAATAACTGATGGATAAACTGGGAGAAGGCTCAAATGGACTAACTTTACCTAATGCATTCTTAGTTTGGTGTAAAAAAATATATATCTTCACCACATCAAAACAGCCAGTTGAAACGGCGATGGCGTTAAACTTTTATTCCATTATTCCGGTGATTATTTGAATGTTGATAACAGAAAAATAAAGATATTATAACGTTGAAAAGAATGTTTTGAGCAGCTGTTTCATAGCCGTTTCATTATTACAACCACTTCAACCCCTCTCTCCTGGTACACCGCAGCATGAGTGCAGATTACACGCACCGGTTTGATCACATGCCTCAGGGAAGTGATCAAACCAATCTGATCATAAGTGCGAAGATACCGCCACCATGCATTTGCAATTGGAAAAAATGTGTGTTCTGCAAAAGCAGTGGGATGTGTCGTAGGTGTAATAAGGTTGCTGGTGTTTCCCCCTTTGAGTTGAAATCTTTGTAGACATTCACGGCAGATGGGTTTTCACGGTCTCATCAGGTGAATCCCCATATAATTCCAAATCTCGCTTTGTGAATTTTGTTTTTTAAAAAGCTTCTCACTCTCCAAAGTTTTATTTAAATCCATATCATCTATTAGGAGACACGACCGTCAAATTAACACGCTGGGATTCAGACGCGTGTATGTTTGAAACATGGGAAAACCATACATCAATACCAAATATGGGGCAAATTCTGAAACAGTATTTTGCGCTCATAAAGGGCACTGCGTGAAGGGGGCGCCACTCAAAAAGACTATTTTCCCCTCTTTTCTCCCCAATGTGGAATGCCCAATTCCCAATGCGCTCTAAGTCCTCGTGGTGGCGTAGTGACTCGCCTCAATCCGGGACGAATCTCAGTTGCCTCTGCGTCTGAGACCGTCAATCCGCACATCTTATCGCGTGGCTTGTTGAGAGCATTACCGCGGAGACGTAGCGTGTGTGGAGGCTCATGCTGTTCTCCGCGGCATCCATGCACAACTCACCACGTGCCCCACCGAGCGTGAGAACCACATTATAGCGACCACGAGGAGGTTACCCCATGTGACTCTACCCTCCCTAGCAACCGGGCCAATTTGGTTGCTTAGGAGACCTGGCTGGAGTCACTCAGCACGCCCTGGATTCGAACTCACGACTCCAGGTGATGGTAGTCAGCATCTTTACTCTCTGAGATACCCAGGCCCCCTGAAATGACTACATTTTTAATGTTATTGCAGACTTAGGTCTGATTCAAATGAAGGTTTTAGCAACGGTACTACCGTTTAAAAAATACTGTGGCACCGGCAGTATTTTGAAGCCTTAGTATCGCGGTACTATCGTAGCACTGGTGTATCGTGCAACCTTACAAAGTAGTACAAAAAAATCTGCATAATATCATGCAGTAGCGGATTTAGGCATGGGCGACATGTGCAGTTGCCCAGGGCGGCATCTTGCGGGGGGGTGGCGGCATCAACTTTGGGGGCGTGTTGAAGTGGATTTTGCCCAAGGCACATACAACCACCACCACCCAACCCCCCCATCAATCAACAACTTTGGGGGCATGTTGAAGTGGGTTGCGCCCAAGGCACCATACAACCACCACCACCCAATCTTGTTTTATAATTGAGGTCCAGTCTGTCCCAGAAAGTGCTATCTTTCTTTAAAATAAATCGTACATGGTTTGACATATGCAAAGACATTCCTACATTTTTAAGAGTGGCTTAAATCACCTAATGCTGCTTTTGACTTTTTATCATTGTTACTTTGTCAAAAGAAAAATTGCAAAAATGTACACAAATATTGATTGGTTTTCAGGCCACTCCCATCTGTTTCTCTTCCTTCTCTTTCTTCTGTCCATGTCTCGCTCCCATCTGCAGAGGTGACGTGTGTTGGTGTGGATGATTCTCCAGCAGGTATGGCAGACTGTGTGAGGTGGGCAGGTGTGATGCCCATCCAGGTGAGAGAGTGTCGGGTGCCGTGTAGAAATGAATGTACTTTCACTTCCTGGAGCAGATTCACCCAGTGCCAGGGCTGCGGAAGCTGGCGCACTCGTACACGATCACTGATAGGTAACACCCTATACTTTCATCCGTAACTTTCAGTGAAGAATTCACTAAGAATGCTTTTAGTGTTGAAAGAAGCATGCAAATCAAGTCATGTCGCAAACACATCGGCTCTGAGTGCTGGGCTGTGGAAAATTTTCATCAAAACTGATGAACAAAAAAATAAAGAAAAAACCATAACCATTTCAATAAATTATAATGAAATGTGATTGGTCACACGTGGACTTCAGAGAACATCTGGTTATTGTTTTTCACCATAATTTTAACAATAGTTTACCATGAAAGTACATGCATTGTCTGGTGAAATATATAATTATTCAATGTAAATGTTTTTTTTTACTGTAGCATTTTAATATTACATTTTTACTGCTATGTGCTGCTATAATAGCTAGAAGATGAACATCTCTTTTAAACAATAATATTACATTTCCACAGTTGCGCCAGACCAAACTGCAATTGAATTCATCAATCTGTCTGACATAGATTTATTGTAAGGTCTTTACTAAGGATGCATAAATGCACACATGCTTCAGACAGACAGCTTTGGTTGTGTCACATCATAAACACAGCGTTTTACTGCTTTACCCCTGCTGAAAACAGGTGCTAGTTCAAGCTCGAATTGCTCGGATGGTAGGAATATTACTTATTACGCTTTGGGGACATTATTAATAGCGTTCATTTGTTTAACAAACAGCACAAATCACACCGAATAATAACACAGTCCTAATAAACATTTGACTTAATTGAAATGCTCAGCTCTATTTCAGCATGGATTGCTCCTGCTTAAACTGGATTGCAAGTGGTCACGAATAAGATGCACACAAAAGTGTTGCAACTGTTTAGTGAATTTGCTTTCTGTGTGTTTTTTTTTTTTAATGTTTTCTGTCAAAATATAAAAGCAAATAACGATCTCATCTTTTGTCCTTCTACCTAAACTCTCAGGCCGCAGTAAGAAACGCTGGCGTTGTCAACAGGAACAGTTGTTTCCTCTCCTGGAGAAAGAGGCCTGTCCTTGTGCAGAGTTTTACTCACAGCCTCAGGGTGTCTGGTCCCCTTGTCTGCTCCCACCAGCAAACAACCAGGCTGAGCATCCTCTCGTTCAAGGAGTTTACAACCAAGGCCTGGCAACCGAGGGCTGGCGAACCCATAGGAGGAAGAGCGAGTGTGGGCACGGGAAGCGCTACAGAGCCCTGGCCTGTCTGGATCATCAGGGACGATTAGTGGAGCCAACACATTGTAACAACCCTGGTGATGCTCTTTTTAGGAATAAATAAATCAACATTATGATTATTGACAAAATGCACAGCCTAACCTGAAAATAACGTGAAATCCTGTGCACATCTTTGTTATCTTTCATCAAATTGTAATAAGTTGCTGCACCTCTAAATATGACTTTCTTTTTTAGGTGATGTTACTCACTGTAGACTGTGCTGGTTATGGGTTTATGTTAACCAATAGACAAACAGATAAAATATGCATTGTTAAGGCTACTGTTGGAGGTAATGCAGCCTTTCTAAAATATTAGTTAACATTAATATAATGAAGGTTATGGCAATGATAGCAAATATCGAAAGATTTGAGAAAGTAAGAAAGTAAGTTTCTTGTTGACAGTGTGTTTCATCAAAGGCATCTTAAAGGAACACGTCTTTGATGTTACAGGTTATGAAGAGGAAGTCTGTCAGGTGTCCTGTTCTACAGACTGTAGGCTGAGTGAGTGGTCTGATTGGTCTGCCTGCAGCGCCTCCTGTGGTGGGGGTATAAAAGTTCGTTCTCAGTGGCTACGAGAAAAACCTTTCAACGGAGGACAACCCTGCCCGAAACTCAATTACAAAAATCAGGTGAGAATGATTTTTCACATAAAAGGTAACTTTTCTTTCTATCACATTCATTTGTTTTTTTACTCTATTGATCGTTTAAGAAATCTTTTAAGATTTTAACTGTTTTGAGAATTCAAAATATCCAGAGACTTGCAGCTGTAGATCGAGCATTAATAATAACAGATTTAAACGGCCACAGGGACAAATTACCTGCTGTGAATTATACATACCTAAACAAACACATGTACATGCCTTCATTTGTGTATTCATAAATATCTTCATCTGTGTGTGGCAGTCACAGAGGACAGGGCAGTGTGTGTAAATACCTTCTGTATTATTCATAATTCATTTGAATCTCTTGGCTGGCCATTTTCAACTGTTTAGAGGAGAGTAGAGACATCCAGAGACAGAACTTCCTATCCCACCAGCTTTTTGCTCTTTTTCCTTGTTTCTCTCTCTTTGTAAGTCCTTTATTTTGCATTTCATCAGGGCAGATCAAGCAACATTAATTTATCATCACACATTTGCACATAACAGTGAAATTCTTTTTTTCACATATCCCAGCTAAGCTGGGGTCAGAGTGCAGGGTCAGCCATGTTACGGTGCCCCTGGAGCAGATAGGGTCAAGGGCCCAACAGTGGCATCTTGGCAGTGCTGGGGCTTGAACCCCCAACCTTCTGATCAGTAACCCAGAGCCTTAACTGCTGAGCCACCACTGCCCCTGGTGGAAAGGATCTGAAGTGCAGTCCACAAACATTTCTTTCAGCTCAGTTTCACTCATACAAATGAACTGTTATATAACTAGCATACAGTGGGGCAAAAATGTTACAATAGACACTAATGAAAAACCTTTTCCTTTTTCATTCATTTCCCTTTTCCTTTACTTAACTTCCTTTCCATTTTCTTCCTTTGACTTTATTTTCTTTTTCTTTCCTTTACTAATTTTCCCTTTCCTTTTTCTTTTTTTCCTTTCCTTGCCTTTCCTTTCCTTTCCTTAATTTCCCTTTTCTTCCTTTCCTACCTTTTCCTCTTTTGTTTTCTTTTCCTTTCCTTAATTTCCCTGTTCTTCCTTTCCTACCTTTTCCTCTTTTATTTCCTTTCCTTTCTTTTCCTTTTCTTTCCTTAATTTCCCTGTTCTTCCTTTCCTACCTTTTCCTCTTTTGTTTTCTTTTCCTTTCCTTAATTTCCCTGTTCTTCCTTTCCTACCTTTTCCTCTTTTATTTCCTTGCCTTT
Source organism: Myxocyprinus asiaticus (assembly GCF_019703515.2). Classification (NCBI taxonomy): domain Eukaryota; kingdom Metazoa; phylum Chordata; class Actinopteri; order Cypriniformes; family Catostomidae; genus Myxocyprinus; species Myxocyprinus asiaticus. The sequence goes on along the minus strand of NC_059380.1, from coordinate 891,221 downwards.
CTTTTCCTTTCCTTTCCTTAATTTCCCTGTTCTTCCTTTCCTACCTTTTCCTCTTTTATTTCCTTGCCTTTCTTTTCCTTTCCTTTCCTTAATTTCCCTGTTCTTCCTTTCCTACCTTTTCCTCTTTTATTTCCTTTCCTTTCTTTTCCTTTTCTTTCCTTAATTTCCCTGTTCTTCCTTTCCTACCTTTTCCTCTTTTGTTTTCTTTTCCTTTCCTTAATTTCCCTGTTCTTCCTTTCCTACCTTTTCCTCTTTTATTTCCTTGCCTTTCTTTTCCTTTCCTTTCTTTAATTTCCCTGTTCTTCCTTTCCTACCTTTTCCTCTTTTCTTTTCCTTTCCTTAATTTCCCTGTTCTTCCTTTCCTACCTTTTCCTCTTTTATTTCCTTTCCTTTCTTTTCCTTTCCTTAATTTTCCTGTTCTTCCTTTCCTACCTTTTCCTCTTTTATTTCCTTTCCTTTCTTTTCCTTTCCTTAATTTCCCTTTTCTTCCTTTCCTACCTTTTCCTCTTTTATTTCCTTTCCTTTCTTTTCTTTTCCTTTCCTTAATTTCCCTTTTCTTCCTTTCCTACCTTTTCCTCTTTTATTTCCTTTCCTTTCTTTTCCTTTCCTTTCCTTAATTTCCCTGTTCTTCCTTTCCTACCTTTTCCTCTTTTATTTCCTTTCCTTTCTTTTCCTTTTCTTTCCTTAATTTCCCTGTTCTTCCTTTCCGACCTTTTCCTCTTTTCCTTGCCTTTCTTTTCCTTTCCTTTCTTTAATTTCCCTGTTCTTCCTTTCCTACCTTTTCCTCTTTTCTTTTCCTTTCTTTAATTTCCCTGTTCTTCCTTTCCTTTCTTTTCCTCTTTTCTTTTCCTTTCCTTAATTTCCCTGTTCTTCCTTTCCTACCTTTTCCTCTTTTATTTCCTTTCCTTTCTTTTCCTTTCCTTAATTTCCCTTTTCTTCCTTTCCTACCTTTTCCTCTTATTTCCTTTCCTTTCTTTTCCTTTCCTTAATTTCCCTTTTCTTCCTTTCCTACCTTTTCCTCTTTTATTTCCTTTCCTTTCTTTTCCTTTTCTTTCCTTAATTTCCCTGTTCTTCCTTTCCTACCTTTTCCTCTTTTATTTCCTTTCCTTTCTTTTCCTTTCGTTATTTTCCCTTTTCTTCCTTTCCTACCTTTTCCTCTTTTCCTTGCCTTTCTTTTCCTTTTATTTCCTTAATTTCCTTGTTCTTCCTTTCCTACCTTTTCCTCTTTTATTTCCTTTCCTTTCTTTTCCTTTCCTTTCCTTAATTTCCTTGTTCTTCCTTTCCTACCTTTTCCTCTTTTCCATTCTTTTCTTTACCTTCCTTTTCTTCCTATGCCTTTGTTTTCTTTCCTTTACTACCTTTCCCTTTCCTTTCCCTTCCATTCCTTTTTCCATTCCTTACCTTGCCTTCCCTTCACTTTCCTTAATTTCTCTTTCCCTCCTTTCCTTCATTTTCCTGTTTTCTTTCCTTCTGTTCCTTTATTTTTATTCTGTTCCTTTTACCTCTTTACCTTCCTTTCCTTGTCTTTTATTTACTTCGTTTTCCTCTTTTCCTGTTCTTTCCTTTCAAACTCTTTAAATATTCCTTCCTATCTCTAACTTACCTTTTTACCTTTTCCTCTTTTCATTTATTTTCCTTCCTTTCCCTTTCCTTCCTTTCTTTTTTCTTTCCTTCCTTTTCATTTTCCTCTTTTCTTTTTTACTTCCTTTCCTTCTCTTTTCTTTACTCCCTTTTCTTTTCTTATACTTACTTTTTTCTCTTTTCCTGTTCTTTCCTTTCCATTTCTTCTTTCCTATTTCATATCCTTTTTCTTCACTTCCTTTTTCATTTTTCTTTCCTTTCCATTTCTTTCCTTTACTTTGTATCTCTCTCTCTCTCACTCTCCCTCTCACTCTCTCTCTCTCACTCTCCCTCTCTCTCTCTCTCTCTCTCTCTCTCTCTCTCTCTCTCTCTCTCTCTCTCTCTCTCTCTCTCTCTCTCTCTCTCTCTCTCTCTCTCTCTCTCTCTCTCTCTCTCTCTCTCTCTTTCCCTATCTCTGCTGAAATGAATACCTACAAAGGCTCAGGTGAGTACCCATGAAATTGTTTGTGTATGGTAGATTTGTTTTATTTTTTGTGTGTGTATATGTTTCTCTGTCTTAAAATTTTACAATTAAAAGTATCTAACTTTATTTTGTCCTTGTATATATGTGTGTGTGCATGGACAGATACATGTTGGCATGTTATCTATTTGCACACACACACACACACAAATACACATGCACTTGTGTATATATGTACATGTTGTCATAACTACAGACACTGTGTGTGGTCAGGTGTCGGAGGTGCTGCCCTGTTACTCAGACTGCAGTCAGTATGTGTGGGAACTGGAGTCCTGGTCCGTATGCTTCATTAACCCTCCAAACACTAACACTACTACAACTAACACTACACCCACCCAGCCTGCCTGTGGAGAGGGCTTCCGGACCCGAAATATCCGGTGAGCTCGTCCTTTAGTGAGCTCATTATCTCTGAAGTCATCATTAATAATCCATTGTTTAATTAAGAAGAAGTTGTTCCCTGATTGAGCACTGAGACTGATCTGGCACAGCAGGTGAATATGTGGTATTTTACCTGTGTGCTGCAATGATAAATGGATCCGGTGTGCATCATACAGGAAAAATGTGTCAAAAGTCAGTGATCAAAACAGAGAAGAGGTTACAAGAGTGCCAAACTCCAAATTAATAGAGTCATAAGTTTGCTTCTTATAGATCATAACTGTTCCAAACCAGCATGCTGTTATTTTTTTTCCAGGAAAAACTTAAGGAGAATTTTGAAGAATCTTCATGCAGTTCTTTTCCATATAGTGACAGTTCATGACAGACCATGACTGTCAGGCACTAAAATGGACTAAAAACACCATAAAAGCACAATAGAAGTAGTCCATACGGCTAGTGCGCTATATTTGCACTCTTCAAAATCCATGCCTTAGCTTTGTGTGAGGAACAGACTCAAATATAAAGGAATGGTTCACCAGAAATGATAATTCTCTGTTCATTAACTCACTCTCTATGTCGTCTCAAACTCGTATGACTTTCTTTCTTCTGCAGAACACAAATGGAAGATATTTTGAAGGAGATATGAGGTGTTTATTCCCATACAATGAAAGTCAATGGGGTCCAACATTTTCAAGCTCCAAAAAGCACATAAATGCATCATAAAGGTAATCCATATGACTCCAGTGGTTTGATCCATGTCTTCTGAAGCATGTACAGCACTCTGCGTATGCGTCAAATGCGAGCTTCAAATCATGATCACTCCTAGAAAATGTATAGTAGAAAAAGGAGTTACATTTTGGTCTTTTTCACACCCACACCTATCATATCACTTCAAAAGACATGGATTAAACCACTGGAGTTGTATTGGCTACTTTTATGCTGCATGTATGTGCTTTTTGGAGCTTGGAAGTGTTGGACCCCATTGACTTGGCATTGTATGGTATAAACACCTCATATCTCCTTCAAAATATCTTCATTTGTGTTCTGCAGAAGAAAGTAAATGATGAGAGAATTTTCATTTTTGGGTGACCTATCCCTTTAATAGCTACTAATTCTGTCAGAAGCACCTTGGCATGTTCTTGTCTTTGACTGACAGATGTGTGAAGAGGGGAGGTCAGAACCAGGATGAGACTGTTGATGACTCTCTGTGCGACCAGGAGCAGCAGTCAATCACAGCTGAGACCTGTCTACTGCGATGCTCCGCCCACTGTGTGACATCAGAGTGGAGCCAATGGACCAAATGTTCTGCGGTCAGTTCAACCGATGCATAGAAGAATGGACAGACAGATGAATGGATAATGAAGGGATCTCACATGAATGAATGAAATGAGTGTTTATTGCATTAGTGTACTGTATATAGTGCACAGTAGATTTAATGAAATGAGAGTAGTTTAAAAAACAGACTATTATTTGACATGCTGTTGATTAACACAGAATATAATTGGGATTCCTCCCTCAGTTTGTTAAAAAGGTGCACTTTCAATGGAAGTCTGTGAGTCAAGGCAATGCACAGGAGTATTGTTAAAATACATACTGTTCTGAAAGTAGAGCTACAAGACTTAAACATTAAGGGGTCTATTATCGTGGCTGCGCTAAGCACAGGGCTAAATGCTATGACCGTACACTGTGTCTCATCTAATTTTCCTGAGCGCTAATTCTAAGCGCAATTTTCATGCCAGCATAAAGCGCAAGTGGGTGTAGGTGGGAGTGTTTGCTCTATCTGTTGGGTATTTTGTATGTAAATGAAGAGGTGCAAAGCACAATTTGCCATTTTCCTGAGCATTGCACTAAGACGTTTCAGTAGCACGTCTGTTTTCAGTGCAAAGTCTAAACTCAGTTCCTGCATTTGCAGTTTGGAGATTCCACCAGCAGGTGGCGATAAAGTTCATGTCCAAACTCTGAAAATATAGTGGAACATCAAATTATGTCACGGACAATCACTGTTGAAGCTGTTTTATGAAACAAAAATGTATGAGATTTGTGTTAAACTATCTATAGGTCATGTTTTTTTGTTTGTTTTTCAATTATTATTATTATTATTATTATTTATATTGACAATTGTATTTATGATCTAATTTGTATTGTTATTTTCCACCTGTTGTCGTAATTTTATTTTATGACTTAAACTGTACGTTTGTTTTTTTTGTTTTTTTGTAATGAAGGTGCCGCAGTTTTTCTCACGGTCAGTTCCTCAAGGCTCAGAATGCGCACAAAAGCAATGCAATATGACATATGCAATGCAATAATGTGATATCATTAGGTATAATTTTGAAAAAAACTTTCCAGCTGTTTTAAGTCCACAAAAAACTGTATGTGTGCTGATTGCAAGACAACTCTCTCTCTCTGTCTCTCTCTCTCTCTCTCTCTCTCTCACACACACACATATAGACAGGGGGGGGGGGGGGCATACTGTATATACAGTACTATGAAAACATTGATAAAAGCGCTAGGTTTAAATTGATGCAACCTCTGGTTTGCGATCATTATGAGCCATGTAGCTATACTGCCCAATGTTTGCAACAGTACAATATTAGCTAGCTATCAGATGTAATAAAACCATACAAATAAAACACAAATTCTTCTTTTAAGATATTAATAGTTAAGGTTAAAAGACTCAAGTCATTTTTGAAATATTGACCTCTGTGTCGAATCAAATCTGAAGTCATTTTAGGTCGAGTCTGAAGTCTATTAAAATGTGACTCGAGTCCGAGTCTCTAACTCGAGTCCCCATATCTGTGTGCTAGCACTCTTAAAATAGGGCCCAAAACATGTGGACATCAGACTAGTGTGGTAGAATCACTTACAAACTGTGCAAAGTTACATTGACTCTTTCAGCTCCTGTCATGATCATGTAAAGCCAGAAAATCACCCTAAACTTTTGCATAGCTCATGCAAGGATACCAGAAGCAGACTGGAGCACATCAATGCATGAACCTCGAACAGCAGTCCCACTGCTAGAAGGGCAATTTAGACACATTTTTGCTGCTTTAACACAATATGAGCTTCACATTTCTACTTTTAAACCAACAGCACAGTGCAGATGCTGTCGACAGAGCTTAACTTGCAGTGAACCTGAGCATTCCTGTAAGAACAATAGATGCAAATGGAGAATTCTCCACAGGGAAATACATGCACAATGTTTATTGATGTGTTTGCATGGTTATTTGTGTTCTTTCAGGACTGTAATGATCGTGATTTGAGATGGAGGAGTAGAACTGTCTTGAGATGGCCAGAAGGGGAACACACCTGCCCTGATCTAAACCAGACTCAATCCTGTGTCAACACGACATGTCGCAAGTACTCGTACGTTTACTCAGGTACCACTGCAGCGTTCACACTCTCTCTCCTCCTCACAGACTCTATATTTACAGATTGTCATAATGTGTTCTGTCCATATTAATCAGTGCAGGGAGTGAATACTTGCATGTGTGTGTGTGTGTGTGTGTGTGTGTGTGTGTGTGTGTGTGTCACAGACTGGAGTAGCTGTCAGCTCAGTGAGTATGCAGTTTGTGGCAGGGGGATTAAGACACGACTCTTGAACTGTGCCCGCAGCGACGGGAAGCTGGTGGAACTGAGCGTGTGCCAAGAGGTGACCGTTCTTTTCTTGATTAATCAACCGCAAGACTCTCTCAATGCAAACTCTATTAGGAATGCACTTGTGCTTGCAAGGCAGCATTGTGTTGATATTCCTCAAACATTCGAGTTTATTCTTCTCCACTATTTTCTGCAATTGGTTCAGCTCAAACCGCTTAATGTACAGACTCATTTTGATTTTTGTTTTGTAGATAATCCTTGTCTTAAGCATGCTATCTATGTGTGGCTTTTATATATTTTATTTAAGTACACATACTGTTAGGAATTTAAGATGAGGTGAGGTGTGTAATTTCTGTCCCTCAAGCATCACCAAGCTGATTTAATGCAAAAATGATGACTCTCAAACAGATGCTCAGATAAACACAGCAATGTTTTGATAAGTACACTTTTCGGGGAAATCAAGCTACTAGTTACTTATAGTTGATTGCATGTTAAGCTGGGACAGAGAAAAGTATTTAAACAAAAAAACAAAAACAAAACAAAAGACGTGTACTTCACCTTTTAAGTGAAAATCTCCAATTGAATTTAATTATTAGAATGTCATTTAAATCTGACAGCAGTGATGTCATTGTAATATTTGCATAATGAATTGTGATTGGACACTGCAAAAATTATTATATATTTTTTTTATTATTATTTTGACTTATTGTCTTGTTTTATATCTACACATCCTTTAAACAAGCAGAATGACATGCAATATTAAGTCTTGTTTTCAACTAAATGTAGTGGGGTCTATGCTTGAACAAGAGAACAAAAATATTTGCCAAATGGGTAAAAAAAAAACAAAATACTTGTTTTTCCTTTAAAGGAATATTCCAGGTTCAATACAAGTGAATCTCAATCGACAGCATCTGTGTCATAATGTTAATTTCGACTCGTTCCTCCTTTTCTTTAAAAAAGCACAAATCTGTGTTCCAGTGAGACACTTACAATGGAAGTCAATGGGGTCAATATTTGGAGGGTTTAAAGTCAGAAATGTGAAGTTTATAATTTTATAAAAGCACTTACATTAATTATTCTGTTAAAACTCGTGTATTATGTGAGCTGTGAAGTTGTTTACAGCGTTACGTCATCATGGCAATGGAGTTGCAGTTAGAAAATCATATTAAAGAGCACCTATTATGATTTTTAAACATGCCTAATTTTGTTTTAAAGGTCTCATACAATAGATTTACATGCATCCAAGTCCAAAAAACACTTTAATTTGCTCATAATTTAAATTGCAGCTTTACCTTTTTTTTCCCAGTGTCAAAAACGACTCGTTCAATGATCCGTTCTAAAGGATTCATTCTAAACTCCTCCTTTCAGAGAGCCTGCTCTGCTCTGATTGGTCCGATGTCCCAGTCTGTTGTGATTGGTCTACCGCTTAGTGTAGTGTTTGAGGGCGGGTCAAAGCTGTTCGCGAGCAGCCAATGAAGACCAGAGGCGGGTTTTTTGTTAGCAAATTACGTAAGTTAGTGCAGGAAGTAAGTCTGGAATTACTAACGACTCGTTTCAGGTGTTCAGAATCGGTTCTTTCTTTTGGGTGTCAATAACTCCATTTGTCGTGCACTTTGATTTTTGAAACTTTGCAGACTTTTTTACATTCACAAACAGCTATATAACACACTACATGAAAGGTCATATTTGAAAAACCATAATAGGTGCACATATTGTTTATGTCTTGTGTCTATACTTTTGAAACAGTGAATATTTTAATGTTTACAGATTATTGACCCCATTGACTTCCATTGTAAGTGTCTCACTGGAACACACATTTGTGCTTTTTTAATGAAAAGGAGGAACGAGTGGAAATTAATTTTTGTGGTAATCAACATTATGACATAAATGCTGCTGATTGAGTTTAACTTGTATTGAACCCGGAATATTCCTTTAAATCAAGTAATTTTTTCTTTAAAAAACATTTTATCTTGTTATAAGCATAAACGTTAAAAAATTTAGTTAGATTTATCTGATAAAAGGTACATTTATTTACTGCAAAATAAGACAAAAAAAAAATAAAAATAATAATAAGATTTTTTTGCAGTTTATTTGACCATATTTATCACATTAGAGACTCTGACGTGTCATGACAACAGCACAGCAGCTCTGGTGCAGCATTTCATTAACACTGAACCAAATTCTGAAACCTAAACTTGCCGCTGACTGTAACACTGCTGCCTTGCAATCACTGATGTTTCCTTCAGGAAGTTTTCTTCTTATTTCTAGTTGGGCCCTTCACGTGGAAAGCTCACTGCCCCCTGTGAGGTGGGCTGTCCTGTCAACTGCCTGCTCACGGCGTGGTCCACCTGGTCAGAATGCTCACGCACCTGTGGAAGCCAAAGTACGATCTGACAATCGTTTCAGAAGCCCTTGACAAAATTGGTCAAATTCATCAAGCATTTTGTGACATAAATGTTCTATAAAAATGTATCAAGCACAAGGATGGATTATGAAACTGGGCCAGTGCCCATAATCCATCCTTGATGTTGTGTTTTTCCAAGATTCGCCCTTTTGAGCTCAGTCATGCATCATGTTTTTGTTATATGTTTTCTGCGATTGTTAGGGGCTTAATGATATAGTTCACCCAAAAATGAAAATTCTCTCATCATTTATTCACCCTCATGTCATCCCAGATGTGTATGACTTTCTTTCTTCTGCAGAACACAAATGAAGATTTTTAGAAGAATATTTCAGCTCTGTAGGTCCATACAATGCAAGTGAATGGTGACCAGAATTTTGGCCTGTTAAACTAATACTAAATAATGTCTTAATGAAAATGTGAAAATGCAGAAAGGTTTGTGTGAGGAGTAAGAGTTATAGAATAGGAAATATCATTAGCTCAATATGAAAACAATAGATATCAATGGACAAATGGTCTAAGTGTGTGTGCATTTTCCAGGTCATATGACACGGTCCAGGGTTGTTGTGCAGTCTGCAGGAGAGGGAGGACGCCCCTGTCCGTCACAGCTTTCCCAGACACGCCCCTGTCCCATCAGGCCCTGCTACAGCTGGAGGCTGGGCGACTGGAGCTCATGCAGGGTGGAGGTAGAACATCCATCTGCAACTGCACTGCAAACCACGAGACCACCTGAGATGTCCTGAATTTACTTGCATGTATATAACTGAAGATAAAAAGGACAATCACACAGCTTAAAGTCAGACTGAACTCATAACATGACCTCATTCACTGTTGTCTGGGATGCATTCCATTCACATGTTTCCACCTGTATTTAACGCTGACCATTTGTAATCAGATCTGTGAGATGGATGCCAGGTGTAAACAGAGTCTCACTCTTTCTGTCTGTTTTCTCCAGGGGGCCGACTGCGGTGAGAGTGTAAGTCGGAGGGAAATGTCCTGTATGGTGCACTGGGGTTCTCTCCCAGGTCCTCCTCAGCCTCTTCCTGTCGAGGACAAATGGTGTTTGGGGAATCCGCAGAGTAAAGTCATCGAGACTGAGTTACAACAACCCTGTACGGTCCCCTGTCCAGGTGTGCGCCTCACATTTAGTCTAAGATGATGATGATATTTATTTTAATGAAGGCCATTTTTGTTCATCTGTGATAAATCAAGCCGTTTCTGTCTTATACGTCAGGCGAATGTCACCTGACCCCATGGTCTCCGTGGAGTTCGTGTCAGCTGCTGTGTTTGGATGGGCGGAGTTTCGAGACGTGGGGTCGACAGACGCGCTCTAGAGCCATAGTGACACAGGTCCCAGAGAACCAGGACACCTGTCCCAGCCAGGTGTATGAGACACGCCCATGCCAAGGTCTGTGGGATGCCACACGTTCAGTGCCAACTCTCCAGAAGCACAGGCTATGATCGGAATAGCATACTACCTTTTAATATGGGCGGCTATTTTCAGTCACACAAGTACAGCTCTTTTCTACCTAAATGTCACAATCCCCAAAAGAACATATTTCAAATCAGCAATAAAAGTTGTCAACAGTAGTTTCATAAATGGTGATTCATCAGCTGAAATCATGCCAAAAGCACGCTGTTTTTCGGTCTAATGCGCATGTGCGTTATCGAATTAACGAATAGGAGTTTGGATTGTTTTAACTGTGCAACTGCCGTATTTAGCATCACGATTTCTCGCACTGATTTGTTCACAAGCAGTCTGCAGGAGAGGGAGGCCGCCCCTGTCCGTCACATTGCTGTTTTTGGAATTACACCACTTCTTGTTGCTCAAAAACTGAAGCTTGCCTCTTTATAAGCATGTGCTTTGATTCTGAAGGAAACTTCTGCATCACACATTTCTTTGCATTAATGCACATCGTGGATGAAGCTTTCTGTGACATGCTGAATACCTTTTAGACAACTCTATATATAATTACTACATATACATGCACAATTAATCCAGATACAAGGAAAAATATCAAGGTAAATATTATTGATGATGCATTAATGCAGATTTGATGCTGAATAATACAAATAAAATAATTAAATAATTATTAAATAATTATAATAAAATAATTGGCATAAGATGATGTTTAGTTCAAACACGCCCAAGCAGTGTGTGCATGCATGCATTATGCTATTAATTGATTATTTCAAACACGCCAAATTTATATATGAAGAATGCATTTGTTTCATATAGGCTACTTTATACTTTTCATGTTATGATTTCTATGCTGATAATTCCCCCACATGGGAATTTTTTTTTACTTGCTTATTTTCGCTTTTTTTTTGGTTGATGCAAGTCCCTTATTTTGGGCTTGTTTTTCCAGACCAGGGGCCGGATTCACGAAAATGTTCTTAAGAAAAAAATAAATACGAAAGTTCTGAGGATGACTTATAAGACGTTTGTAAGTGCAGCTCTTGAAAAATTCTAACGATAAATTTATCCATCAATTAACCTTTTTTTTTTAAGTGCTTTAAAAACACCTCTCGATCATTTTTTTGAATCTGTGTTAGTTTAACGACAATAACCATCATGCACTATACAGCATATGTAGTATTATAATGTTGTAAGGCTTAATATTTGTGACCATCTGCATCATTTATTTTATCTATTAAGAAGATTCAAAACAACATTTACTGTTTGAATTTTATGATAACATTTACATAGTTTGAAAGCTGAAAATATAAATACGTAAACAACACAAAACAGTCAAAAACGTATTTTGGTCTAAAATAACAATTCTGCATAAACTGCGCATTGCAACTGCCGACTGAATGTGATAGAACGTGTCACATTTGAAACAACCCAGTAAATTCATTAAACATCTTACCTTTCGGGGGTCTGACTATCTGAGCGAGTAAAGACGCTGATTATCACACCTGGAGTCATGAGTTCGAATCCAGGGCGTGCTGAGTGACTCCAGCCAGGTCTCCTAAGCAACCAAATTGGCCCGGTTGCTAGGGAGGGTAGAGTCACATGGGGTAACCTCCTCGTGGTCGCTATAATGTGGTTTGCTCTTGGTGGGGCACGTGGTGAGTTGTGCGTGGATGCCGCGGAGAATAGCGTGAAGCCTCCCCACGCGCTACGTCTCCATGGTAACGCGCTCAATAAGCCACGTGATAAGATGCGCGGATTGACGGTCTCAGACGCGGATGCAACTGAGATTCGTCCTCCACCACCCGGATTGAGGCGAGTCACTACGCCACCACGAGGACTTGGAGCGCATCGGGAATTGGGCATTCCAAATTGGGGAGAAAAAAAAAAGAAAACTGTGAGGTTATCCTAACTTTAGGATACTTCAGGATACGACGATTTTTAAGAATTTGATTTTCGAGAATTTGTCTTCTTCTTGTTTTTTCTTAAGAAAAAAAATTACGATCTTTCTTAAGTAGTGTTTTTCTGGAAAACAAAATTTTTTGGAAGTTAAAAATTAAGAAGAAAATGGTACTTTTCTTGGTAGTCCTGTTGTGTTTAAATTTGGGCGACAGCTCTTATGACCCCAAACGTTTTAAAATTAGATGAATTACTCAAATTCAAAATGTTATTTGCTTTTATGTCATGCCTGCTGACTGTGTTCCTTCTGAACAATCTTTTTATACAAAGTTTTAGGAGTAAACATGGCATTTGATATTTATATATTTATTTTATATTTATAATGACATGTCCGGTTTGCATTGGGGGGAAAAAAAACATCAGCAAAATCACAATTGTGCTAACAATCAGTACTTCATGCTGTTTGAAGGCTCAGTTCATGGCATTAAGTAATATCTTTTTTTGTCTTGTTATGACATTTATTATGTTCGGGGTCAAAAACACACCACAGATCCTCAACCAGAAACTTTCAACAATAAACCTGGGCTGCTGTGCACATAATGTACAGATCGTTTGTAAATGGATGTTTATTGCATCTGAATGTGATGCCTTTTGATTCGTGGTTGTAAGAAAATTTGAGGAACGTGTTTATAAACAAATACTAAATATCTTCATTTATTTTTGGAAAAGCTGTTGATGTAAATCATTCACAATTAGTCAAAAAGAGGTTTTCAGAAGCGTGAAACACTGAAAGGGGACAAAAAGCTCGTGATAGGGCATGAAAGTAAGGGATACTTTTGCAGTAAGTTGACAAATTCATGGGAGAGAGTCAGCAAGAAAAGGTCAAACAGTGGAGAAAAATAAAGCTGGACATTTTTCCAGGTTGCCGACCAAAAATATGTTGGAGTCAAAACATCACCGATGTGGTCAAAATGTGTACAGGGATTTTGTAATGTATATGTTTATGTGTTCTTCTTATAAATGTAGGAAAAGTCAGATAGATTCAAGTTTTCCACCCTTAGCACAGATTTACCAATTTGGAAAGGAGACAACCAGTATATGTTGTATTTTAGATGCTGGCCTTTACAGCAGGGCTATGGATGTTTTGATTGACATATGTTGGGAAAAAACTGTAATCTGTTTTAAGGAGAGAAACATAGTGCTTGGCCACTTTTGGTTTGGACAAATGAGCCCTTTCCTGTCTTCACCTCGGACAGTTCCATGCTGTTGCTTTGCAGAGCTGTTATTTTCTGTCTGTTTGTGAAAATAGCTTCAAGACTGAGAAGTGACAAACAGGATGCTGTTGAGCCATGAAACTAAACAAATGCACTTTAGTGTTTTAATGCCTCTTTCTCCAGGAGGGACCTGTCTAAGTTACAGATGGATGAGTGGTGAATGGAGGCAGAACCACAGACTGGTGTGGTGCCAGCGCTCTGATGGAGTCAACGTCACAGGTGCACACGTGAGATATTACTGAAATAACACACATGCATTAGTGCAAACGGATGAATCCTCAAAATATTGTCATAAGAAAGCAAGCAACTCATTCGCAGCTATTTCAGACTGCATAGTGCAGTGCTGCAGAGACTAAAAAACACAAACACAGATTTTGGTTTTACCAACGTATGTTCACTTTACAATGTTTCTCTTCATTAGGAGGATGCGTTGCCCAAAACCGGCCCTCTGCTGTACGACAGTGTCACCCTCCCTGCGCCAAACCCTTCTCTTTCTGCACACAGGTAACCTTCACACAACATCGTGGCAACATATGATCCGAATCCTTATTGGGTGAAAGTCCTGAAGAACATGACTGGGTCATATTTCACCCCAAAATCATAAAAAATCAGAAATGACATTTTGCATAAAGAAAATGAGGCCTTTTATTTTAAGGATGACTTTTGTTTGTTTGTTTATTTTGCATTGTGACTATTTTTTATTTTATTTAAGCACATTTAAATCTCCAGTTCTCTTTATTTTATACTTTATTGTGTCTATCCGTTCCAAACATATTTCATTCACTCATTACATTGTACTGTATTCTCTTCAGTAGACACAATCATTTATTGCTTTTTCTCTTTTTGTGTGTGTGTGTGTTATTTATTTCCTCCCATCACCTATGCATTTTTTTAGCAAATCTGTTTTTTTAAATAAATAAATAAGTACATGCATATACACGTAAGTTAACATGTCATACACACATACTGTATATTTGATTCCAAATAAGTAATGCACATGCATACAAGCTCTCAAAAAGAAAAAAGACTTGGTAAAGCAATTGAACTGTTCACATTCCTGTCTCCCTACTTATTCTTTAATTTCATGTATTAATTAATTTCATATGTTACCATAGAATGAACATTGAACACTAACTTCAGCCAATCTTTTGAAACATGAGCTTCTTGTCTTCTCCAATTTCCAACAAAAAAGACATGTACCCAAGATGTTTCATGCTTTTATTATGTTGGGTGTATTGAATATTTGGTCTATTTTCGACATCCCCAATTCTCATTACTGTTATGCGTCCAGACATTTTATTTTTGCTATTTTTTTAATGCATATTTGTATTACTTATTTTTATTTATTTATTTATTATTTCTAATATTTGTATTTTATATTATTTATTTGTTTTATTTTATTTTATTTTTTATTTTTTATTTTTTTCTCATTGGTGATTTTCATTAGATTCTCATTATTTCAATACATTACATTCAAAAATTACATATATATAATTATTATTATTATTTATTTATTTTTTGCATATATATATATATATATATATATATAGCCAGTTTAGACAATCGCTAACACTTTTGGAACAAATTTAGCAATTTTCCAATTATTTGACGTGCATTTTTATTTATTTTTTTCCCAACATGTTTACTGATGGACAAATGAAACTGACTGAAGCAAAGCAAAAATGCAACACTGTTATACATGGCATATAATATATACTACACTGCGTAGAGATTGGTATTTTTTATTATGTTCATTATACCAACAATTAAATCATTAATATCAGTATTCCTTATTAGTTTTAAATAGACATCTTCCACTTACTGTCTATAAAAACAGTGGAGAAATTTTGCAACATTTTCCCCAAATTCACCCCAAAACAAAAAATATGCATAAACACCATTGTTATAACCAGTGGCTTCCGGTTTTGTGCTTAGAATTTTTTTTTTTGCATTACTTAATGGTTAAAAATTATAATAGTCCTAAATAGTCCTCTCTCTGTCAGAGTGGAGTGTGTGGATGTGAGAAGGGGTTCACAGAGGTCATGACCTCTCATGGTATCCTGGACTACTGTACCAGATCTCCAGGTTTGGACCATAAGAAGGCAGACGTGAAGACCAGCGCTGGGCGTCTCAGGCCAGAACGTGCTCAGAACCAGAACCAGCCAAAGGACTGGACGCTGCAGCCTCTTGGAGCAGGTGCTAAAACACACAGACGCTGGATAGAGCGATTTCTCAGATCAGAATCATAATTGCACTTCATAATGATACAGTTTCAGTCTCAGTCTGATTTCAGTTCAGAACTATTTTCTCTTCCTTTCTTTCGTTTCCTCTTCGTAAGTAAATCTCAGTTTTTACAAGAAGGTGCTTTCATTGACTATAGTAAATTATATTTCCATAATAAACAAAAAATAACATAATAATCTGTTAGTAGTAACAAAATACCAGCAGTAACTCAATCAGAACTGAAGTGAAGAAGATACATTAATCATCTGAAAGGGTAAATCATTATTTACTCACCCTCATGTTGTTCCAAACCTGTATGACTTACTTTCTTCTGTGGAATACGAAAGGAGATGTGAGGCAGAATGTTCACGCTCTTTTCCATAAAATAAATTTTATTTGGCGGATGCTGTCAAGCTCAAAAGAATAGCACCATAAAAGTAGTCCATACAACTCATGCACTATATTCCAAGCCTTCTGAAGACATACGATAGTTCTGCATGAAGAACAGGCCGAAATGTATATCTTTATTCACTGAAAATCTTCCCTTCTGCCATAGCTCTCAAATCACATTTGCGCTTCCATTTAATCAAACTTGACGCGATGCAATCGTTTACAAGACGTGACGGGTAATAACTTTTGCCATTATTGACGTCAAATGTGGTGCGATGCGTCCTCGTGCACCACATCTGAATATACATGGACGCAAATGAGGGTGAGTAAATGATTTCGGGAGAAATAACTCTTTAAATGACATTGCTCAGATAGGAAAAGAACTGAAGGAAGTTGTCATTCTGAGAGATGCAGCAGATGCACTTGTCTCTTGATTTTGATTGACAGATGGGCGTGTGAAGCTGTGGGTGTATGGGCTGATGGCGGCCGGCTTCATCTTGATTCTCCTCCTCATCGTCATGACCTTCTTGCTGTGGTGAGGATTCGG